>NC_069500.1:17832617-18132617 GCF_027579735.1 Bombina bombina
TTTTCAGAAAGAACTTAAGTGCCTTTTGGATGATGGTTTGGAGGATGGGTTCTTTGACCGTGACACATATGAATATTTGTTGGTGGAACATCCGGTAGTGCCCATCTTCCACCATCTTCCAAAGGTGCATAAATCCCTAATTGAAGTACAGGGAAGGCCTATAGTCAGTGGGATAGGTTCCCTTTTGGAACACCTGTCCCAGTGGCTGGATAGCATACTGTTTCCTCTAGTTGCCTCCTTACAGAGTTACCTAAAAGATACCAAGGATTTATTAAATCTGGTGGATACCTTCTGTTGGGATGTTGACAGGCACATGTGGTTAACAATAGATGTGGTGTCGTTGTACTCCACTATCCCACATGAGGAAGGTCTGAAAGCTCTATCTTTTATGTTGGAGAACCTATCGGATCTGGATAGTGATTTGGTGAAATATGTGGTGAGGGCAACCAGTTTTGCCTTGACTCACAACTATTTCCGTTTTGGGGAGCAATACTATCTCCAGAGATGTGGGACAGCTATGGGGGCCAAATTTGCGCCCTCATACGCCAACATCTTTATGGGTTGGTGGGAGCTGTCCCACATCTATATAGACACTGTGTCGCCTTTTATAGGCGTTACATTGACGATTTACTCTTCATATGGCAGGGATCTGAGGACTCTCTTCTTGAATTTGTTGGTCTTCTAAATTCCAACGATGTTGGCCTGAGTTTTACATTTGAGATGAACTCCAGGACCATTAACTACTTGGATCTTACTTTGACTGCAGGGGATGATGGAAAAATCATTAGCAATATGTACAGGAAGCCTATATCGAAAAACACATTGCTACATGCAAAAAGCTGCCATCCCGCACATGTCCCTATGGCAGTAGCCAAGGGACAGCTCATTAGGGTTAAACGGAACTGCAGCAACAGTGATACCTACAAAGCACAAAGTAGAGACATGCAAAATAGACTCAGAGAAAGAGGCTACTCTGGACATATTGTAGACAGAGCACAGAGACAGGTTGATCTTTTGGATCGGCAGTCTCTTTTAAAAGAATCTAATCGTGCTAAGACTGGTGTGAACACCAATACCCAACACAAAGTCACATTCGTGACGGATTTCAGTACGGACTACAGAGATATTTGTAAGATTGTAAAAAAACATTTCAGTTTACTCTCTGCAGCCGATAGCCTTGTTAGCTGTGTAGAGGGAGGTTTACGTTGCTCCTATAGGAAGAACAGGACTTTGGGTAACATTCTGGCCCCCTCAGAAGTTCTGATTAAGAAACCTGATAGACAGAGTTCTTGGTTGCAACATAGGGGGATGTACAGGTGCGGCAGATCGAGATGCAGACCGTGTGAGTTTATCATTATCTCTGATGATTTCAGATCAGAGGTCACTGGAGAGATCTTCAAGATAACTTCTTGCCTCAACTGTACATCCTCCTATGTTATCTACCTACTTTACTGTATGGAGTGCCACCTACAGTATGTAGGACTCACTACCACGGATGTAAACACTAGAATTAGGAACCACCTTTCTACAATTAAACTGGACGAAGCCAGTACCCCCTTGGTTAAACATTTTCGAAATTTTCACAATAAGAGTAACGCCACACTTAGATGGCAGGCTATTGAACACGTCAAGGCACCACCTAGAGGAGGTGACAGGAATCAGTTGCTCGGCAAGCGTGAGATGTTTTGGATTTTTAAACTGCGTACTAGAGTACCAGAGGGTTTAAACTCTGAATACGATTTGATTAACTATTGGAAATAATTACCATTGCCTCTCACGCTTGCCGAGCACTTTCTGGATTTTGTTATTACAATGTATTCTCTATATACACCTCTCATAGATAGGGTTTTTTCATAATTTTAATTTTTTTTACCTTTTTTCCCCCTTTTTTTCTTTTTTTTTTTTTTTTTAATTTTTTTCATTTTTTTCATTTTTACTCACATCTTAGTGTAGTGTACCTTTACATTTCTCTACACCATGACAATTTTCTTCCCACCACACTCATTTAGTGTCTTTACTTAGTATTTTAGATTAGTGTAGTTGCATCATTCACTGCTTTATCTCCCTATATATATGGGTCACTGTTACCCGTGTACATTGATACGCATTTGATACTTATACTGTCACTAGAAAGGGATCCTTATGCTGAGTATAATGAAGGAAATAGACACAAACAATATATTATCTCTATGTCTGTGTTTGGGTTGTAGTTATTCCAGCAGGCCACTCTTAGTTATACATTGCTCCGGCGATGTAATAAATATATATATATATACATCTGATCTTTGTGAGTTTTCTATGTCCCTGTTGTTATCTTTAATTGTTATTTCCTTTTTTCTTAGTGCTCGCAACACACACTTTAGTGATTATCTTTTGTGGTGTGATTTGTGAGTTTATTTATTTATGTATTAACATGTCAGGGAGTATCGGTTCTTTCACTTTACTATGATTTATGATTAACAGTGTACCATTTCATTTTTTTTTAACTTTGTCCAATGAGTGTTGATTTTGTCTTTTAAATAGCCAGCACACCAGTTTCCAATTAGCTATGATTACGGTCCTTACCGAAACATGTTAGCGGAACATCTTTGGTAACACTGTTATGCTGGTTCCCCCATCTTCTCATTTTTTTTATCCCAAGTGGAATTTAATAAAGACTTTGCTTTTAAACTGCAGCCTGGATATCTTTTTCTCATTTGATGCCTGTCTTTCCAGCGCTCTGGGCTGCATCAGGAGCGTACCTCTATTCCACTCCCCCTATTCCTTTCGACATTGGGCATCCCCTCCGACGTTGAACTCTGCAAGCCTCCTGGTAGGCTAACTGACTCCATTGGCTGTGACGCCCGACGCCCATCACATGACCGGAACTGGCTGGATAGTGGCATCAGGGCTGTTTCAGATGCCGTGGATCACGGAGCATCTAGCAGGATTTTCTCATTCTCATTCAGGTTGTAAGATTGAAACTACAAGCAAGAAGGGTGAGTTATACAGCTACTAGCTGTTTGGGTACTATTATAGATATCCTGTGGCAACACGGCATTGCCTACTTGAGGGTGACGCATCCTCAATTGCCTTATATGAGACTCACCTGCCTACTTTGATGAACTTTATTCCTGCTATCATTGCTTGAGGGGATGTTTGTGCTTTTTGGGTTTGGATATTGCTGCTTTGTACATTGAACTGTCTTTTAAGCCTGTATAAAGGGGTTGAATGGAATAGATATCCACATGGTGGTTTCACAAACATTTATACTCAGGAGTCCCTTTACTTTATCCTCTTTGTTTGCTCTATATATATATATATATATATATATATATATATATATAACAGTCTCTGGTGAACTCTGCACTCACTTTATATCCCAGCCGCCCAGGGTGCATCCAAAGAACATTCAGAATTTTTAGCAAAAAAAGGAGCACTCACCGGGACTAAAACTTATACAGCATAACAAGCTTTTTATTAGTATAGGTGACGTTTTCGGGGATTCCAACCCCGTCCTCAAACCTTACATAACATCCAAAATATCTTACCTTAAATACCCACCACCGACTGAACATGTCACTGTACCGGAAGTTGACCGGCGTTCTGCCCGCACCACTGCGCCTGCCCAGAGCGTCGGCATGACAACCAGACACAGCGTCATGCTATACAAAATAAAATAAATCACCGTGTTTAAAAACATTAACATGGAGTAAGTGGATAAAGATACAGCCACACACTTATGATACATTAAGCACAAAAATAATAACCTGTTAACCTTTTTATATTCACTCAAATACTAAATCACATATTAACTTATATTATTTTGTATCTATGTTAACCCTGAGCTGAATCGTAGTTTCATTTATTATGTTACCTTGCCTATAGACCAATGCTAACCATCGACATTAACACATTTCTTTTTGGTTAAAAATCACTAGTACTAATTAATCCCTTGTAATCCTAGTTCCTAAAGAGAATTTTCTCTATATTATCATTAAATTGACAGTACCCCTATAATGATACCTAAACCTATAGTGTCCAAATATCTGTCATAACTATACTTGTCTAATGTCTAATCTACACATTAGTTGAACTGCTAATTATATTTGTTAATAGACTCTTGGACCAACTATATCTATCAAATTATAGGGTGCTACAGAAAACAGTGCCAGTCTAAGTGGGTATGAAGCCCACCAGGTACAATAGTACCTAAATTAAAAATCCATCTGGATTCGCACTGGAGCAAAATCCTATCTCTATCTCCACCCCTCGTAAGTGGTGGTATGTGATCAATGATCACATATCTCAAGTCCGCCACCGTATGGCCCTTCAGCGCAAAGTGCCGTGCAACAGGTTGTTCTGAATCATGATTTTTGATTGCCAATCGAATGGCCGTGCGGTGATTTGCCATACGGGTGCGAGGTCATCGATAGTTTTTCCGACATAGAATAACCCGCACGGACAATGTAACAAATACACAATATGTGTGGTCGTGCAGGTTACTCTATGTCGGATGGTATATCTCTGGTTGGTTGTAGGATGAGTGAAAAATTTGGCATTAGAAAGACCATTGCACGTAGTGCAACCCATACACTTGTAACAACCAGGCTTGGAAGTCTGTAGCCAGTTCTTTTTTGTATAGTTGTGGACGGGGTCCACTTTTACCAGGATATCACGTAATGATCTTGCTCTTCTGTATCCCACCTGTGGGTGTGAAGTCCCTTTAAAAGGTAACCTTTTGTCACTCTCTATAATGTTCCAATTCTTTCTCACCAGTTGATGCATGTTGTATTTGTCGGTGGTGTACACAGTAGATAGCGTCATTCTTTGGTTTTGCTTCCGAGTTCTACTCGCCTGTAGGGCCTCGCCCTGAGACATAGAAGTAAACCGTCCCAGATGCTTTTCAATCTTCTTTTCTGGATAACCTCTATTCAGGAATCTTAATTTCATCTCCTGAAGTTGTTGTTGTGCACACTCTTGACTGCTGTTATTTCGGATTACTCTCTTAAATTGTGAGATGGGCAGTGCATTCTTTAGAGATGGTGGGTGGCAACTTGTAGCTTCTAATAAAGAATTTCTATCTGTAATCTTCTTGAAGAGTGTGGTGCACAAAACCCCTGCTTTTAGATAAATTCTTAAATCCAGAAAATCCACAGATGTATGACTCTTCATCATTTTGAATTGTAAATCCGCTGAAACTGAGTTTAACATCTGGAACCAAGCATCCAGTTCCTGCTCTGTGCCTGACCATAGAATGAATAAATCATCTATGTACCTCTTAAAGTATTTAACTTGTCGGTGTTTAAAGAGGTCAGTGTCTTTTTCTTCGAATTCTGCCATAAACAGGTTGGCATATGATGGGGCCATATTAGACCCCATCGCTGTGCCTTTTAGTTGTAGATAAAATGATTTTTCAAATTTGAAATAATTCCTGTATATGCATAGTTCTAGTAATTCCAGATTCTGGAAATTATAGAAAAGCAATAACAGGCAACTCATTGCTTCATGGTAAGAGTTGTCACCCGAAGCATACAGCTCATGCGGTAGCTAAAGGTGAATTCATTCGCCTGAAGAGAAATTGTACTCTTGAAAGTGATTTCTCACAGGAAGCAATTGCTTTGGAAAATAGACTCAAAGAGAGGGGGTATTCCAATATGGTAATCAGGAAAGCGAGAAAAGAAGTAGACAAAATAAATAGGTCATCCCTACTAACTGAAAAAGGCACAGGCAAAGAAATGTTTAAGGGGGTCAACTTTACCACCAATTATAGCAATCAATATCCTGAGATTGTAAATATAATTAAGAAACACTTTCATATTTTGGAAGCTGATGAAAAACTGGTGGAAGTTGTCAAAACAGGTATTAGATGCAGCTCCAAAAAATGTCCAACATTGGGATCATTGCTGTCCCCAACAATGCTAAAAACTGAGACTGCCAGATCTTCTTCATGGTTAACCAATAATGGTATGTACCCCTGTGGGCATAATAAATGTAAACCATGTGAACATTTGACTAGAACAAAAACTTTCTCCTCCAATGTGACAGGAGAAACTTTTAAGATAAAGTCATGTATGAACTGTATGTCTACAGAGGTTGTATATCTACTATATTGCATAGAATGTGGAATGCAATATATAGGTCTCACCTCTAGAGACATAAAATCCCGAATAAGGGAACATCTATCAACCATCACAAGAGGAAAGTCTAGCACTCCATTGGTATGTCACTTTAAAAACAGACACAAGGGATCTATACACACCTTGCGATGGTGTGCGATAGAAAAAGTAAAACTTCCCAAAAGAGGAGGTAATATTGAGAAATTGTTGGCTAAAAGAGAAGCATTTTGGACTCAGAACACGATATCCAGAGGGTCTGAACTCCAAATACGACTTGATAAATTACTGGGAATAAATTTGGTAACTGTGTCAATTATTTTTATAGTCTGAACAAGAAAGAAGACAGTATTCCATTCCTTTGAGGTCCTTGTTATTTATATTCATATAATAATTTCTCTCTAGTCAAAACAGTGATAACATAGAATCACCCCTTTCCCATTATACTCAGACATTTTTTGAGAATTATAACATCCTATCTATTCTATATCTTTCTTACAACAATTTCCCACAAATATTAAAACAAAGAAATCTAATAGTTAACTATGTTACATTGTACCTATCCTTACTAACCGAGTATTTTGTATATTGTATCAAGCAACCAACTACTATATATAATGGTTGCTATACTCCAACAAGGATTGAGAGTAACTAGGGAATATGTTACAAGAGAGTAATACTAACTTACCCACTATAATAGCAACATAGCTTAACGGAGGGTAATAGGACACACAGTTTATTTAGAATACATCATTCACTTATATCCACAATGTATCTTTCATATTGAGTTTTGTTTTGTTATTTGTCAGCACATATGCCCTGTTAATAGGGTTTATTGTGTACATATGTTTTCGCAATCAATGACTGTGCTGAACACTAACAACAAAATCCCAACCTGGCATTGGCTAATTAGTTAGAGGTGGAGTTTGGATAACCAATAATATTTTAGGCAGTACTTTTTAAACCGAAGTGTATTACAAAATGACAGGCTATGACTACGGCTATATGCTGAAACGCGTAAGCCAATTTTTCTACACTTGATCTAACTAATTACAGGGTACTGCTGTCCTGTAACATTTTTTAACCTTTTGAAATAAATAATTTTGTTTTACTTAACGGCGTTGGTGCTCTCTTGTTCTTTGAAAATTACCAAGGAATAACTCAGAGAACACAGAGCTGCATCTAGTCACTAACTGTTTATTATCCTAACTGAACTTGTTACCATATATGGTAGAAACACCAACAGCCAATCAACAATCTGTATGCAAATTAACAAACACATCACATGACATGTTAATAACATTACATCTCCCTTTTTTTTAAATTTTAGAATATCACATTTATATTTTACATTATAGGTCCAGAATGTTTCTAGCTTTCACCATACGACCAGAACGTGTGAATTGAAAACCTGCTGTGCTTGTTTCAGTGTGGTCAGTGTCTTCTTTCAGTTGTTCTGGGATTGCAGGTGTATTTGTGGTTGTGCTTGGGATCTCAAGGGTTGGCTCATGTACTTCTAGTTGTGGTTCTTTAGTTTCCATTAGGTGTTGTCGGTTGCGACGGAGAACTTGATCATCGCTGGATCGGATGAGGTAAGATCTTTTTTTTGTCTGCAGACTGCAGAATAGTGGCAGGCACCCATTGACCAGTGGCTTGCTGAAAACAAATAGTATTTTATTGTGTCAATGTAGACAAAGGCTGTGCAGTGCGATTATAGTAATGTCTTTGTTTAGCTTGTTTATGTTCTCTTTAGACACGCACACATTTTTGATCAACTACCTGAGGCTTCAGTTGTTCCCGAGTTGTAGGCAGGATAGAACGTAGACGTCTACTCATGAGCAATTGTGGGGGAGACTTGAATCCATCAACAGGGGTATTCCTGTGTTCCAGCAGGCTGAGGTACGGGTCCTTTCCTTCATCGTTTGCTTTGTTTAGTATGGTCTTTGCTGTTTGCACTGTCTTTTCTGCATCATTGCTTTGTGGATGATGGGGACTGGATGTTACATGTGCAAAGTCCCAATGAGCTGCAAACTTTTCAAAGTCACATGATTTATATTGTGGACGATTATCTGAAATGACCATTTCAGGTATACCATGTCTTGCAAATATAGCCTTTAGCTTGCAGATTATGAGTCTTTCTAATTCAAAAAAATTTGCTGTAGTAATTAACAGCGATTAAGTAGTCCTGACCATTCCACATAAAAAGATCTGTTGCCATGATTTGCCATGAACGCTCTGGAATCTGATGAGAGATCATGGGCTCTTTACGGTTAGACTTTCGCCGTTCTAGGCACATAGGACATTTTTCTACCATATCCTTCATTCCTGAACAAAATAATATTTCTCTTGCCCTTTGCTTACTCCTCTCAATTCCCATATGCCCAGTGTGTATACGCTCTAGCAGGTTTGGCCTCAGCACACCTGGGACAATGATTTTCTTACCTTTGAATAGGATCCCTTCAATCTTTGAAATTTCATCTTTGTGATTCCAGTATTCAACAAGGCTGGAAGGACATCTTCTCCTTACGTTAGGCCACCCAGATTTGATTATGTTTTTCAACATAATGAGTTGAGGATCCTGTTCTGTAGCTGTTCGAATGTCAGTCAGTTTCCTGTCACTAATAGGGAGATTGGTTATGGCTGTGTGAATCTGTGCATCCATTCCTTCATTCAGTGATTTGAGTCTGTATGGTATTAATTTTCTGGACAGGGTGTCGGCTATCGGAATATAGTGTCGGCTATCGGAATATATTTTCCTAAAAGATGTACTATTTCAATGGCATTCCTCTGTAGCTGCAAGATCATTCTCTGAATGTGTAGCGGTGCAGCTGCAAGGGGTTTCATCATTATGGGTAATAAAGGTTTGTGGTCAGATTCAACAACAATCTTTCTGCCATAGACATACGTGTGAAAACGTTTCCATCCAAACAGCATATTACTCCTTCTCAATTTGAGCATAGTTTTCTTCTGTTGGTGTGAAAGATTTAGAAGCATAGGCAATTGGCTTACTTTCTTGGAGCAATACAGCACCTAGGCCACTCTTTTACGCATCAACCTGCAGGCAGAGCTCTTTGCTAGGATCTTAGTAACATAGAATGGGACCAGCTTCTTTTGTAATATGCTCTTTCATTTTATCAAATGCTTTTTTGTGAGTTTCGTCCCATACAAACTAATTTGTCTGTTTCAGAAGCTGCCTCAATGGCGCATCAATCTAAGATGTTTGGTGCGAACTTGGACAGATAATTAACCATACCTAGAATTGTCTCCAGCTCTGATATGTTCTTGGGAGGACGCATATCTTTTGTGGCATTGATCTTCTCTGGATCAGGTTTGATGCCTTCACGTGTTAGCTTGTGCCCAAAATAACTGACCTCTGAGACACATATCACACTTTTCTCTGGGTTAAGGCATACTCCTTTTTCACAGGGGTTCTCTTCAGTCCAGCGTGCAAGTTTGCATCATGTTCCTCTTTTGTTTTTCCAAACACAAGTATGTCATCAACAATGGCTGTCACTTCCTCAAGCCCTTCAAAAGTCCCATCAATCTTTCTCTGAAATTTGTCTTGAGCTGAAATCAGTCTAAAGGGTAAACAGAGAAATCTGTATCTTCCGGCCACTGTATTAAATGTTGTTAGCTTGAATGATTCTTCTGAGAGTTTAATCGCCCAGTATCCAGATTTTGCATCCAGTACACTGAAGAATTGTGCTCCAGCAAGTGTTGGGGTGATGTCATCCAAAGTTGGAAGAGGATAATGTGGCCTCTTGATTGCTTTATTCAAGTCTCTGGGATCTAAACAAACCCTGAGTTTTCCAGTTCAGGATTTTTCCACAACTACCAGGGCATTGACCCAGTCAGTGGGTTCAAACACTTTCGCAATAATACCCTTTTTTTCATATTGTCTAGCTCCTCCTTGAGGTGACTACGCAGCATTAATGGAATCCTCCTGGGTGGGTATAAAATAGGGATGGCTGTGGGGAGTAGGTGTATAGTGCATTCACCTGAAAACTGTCCAATGCCTTGAAAAAGATCAGAAAATTCCTGTATTATAGCACAGGGTTTATCTACATATACACACACCGAGAAGACAAGCTTAATTTACCCCATGTCTAGACATGCTCCCAAACCAAGTATAGGTAGGGAGTGTGTGTTGACAATGTAGAATTCAAGCACAGTTTTAGTGTCTTTGTATTTACATTTTAACGGACAGGTCCCTTTAACATCAAGCGGCTTACCACCATAGCCTGTAAGACGGCATGCTGTGAGCTTCAGTGCTACAGTGCTGAAGAGATTTTTAAATCTGTTGGTAGGAATTATATTTACCTGAGCACCAGTATCTAATTTAAATTTGACTTTATCTGCTTCTACACCTAACTCAATTTCTGCGAAAGCCTGTTCACATTCTTTGTCTTTGTGCTCTGTCAAGTAGATTAAAAGTTGTGCGTTTTTCTTTTAGCACTGAAAAAATGGTCATTTCAGCATTAAAACAGCACCGCAGCCATTACAAGTCTTGTCGGTATAGCTGTACTGCAAGCCTTTTAGCCTGTACCGCAACGTCAGTCCAGCACACATAAAAATTACGTTTTTTTAATGGGACTTCCATAGCGCAGCCATTACAAGTTTTGTGTTCTGGCTAAAAAACATAATTTATGTAAGAACTTACCTGATAAATTAATTTCTTTCATATTGGAAAGAGTCCATGAGCTAGTGACATATGAGATATACAATCCTGCCAGGAGGGGCAATGTTTCCCAAACCTCAAAATGCCTATAAATACACCCCTCACCACACCCACAATTCAGTTTAATGAATAGTCAAGTAGTGGGGTGATAAAATAAGGAGTAGAGAAGCATACAAAAAAAGGAACTGGAAAAATAATTGTGCTTTTATACAAAAAACATAAAAAGGGTGGGCCTCATGGACTCTTGCCAATATGAAAGAAATTAATTTATCAGGTAAATTCTAACATAAATTATTTTTTCTTTCATGTAATTGGCAAGAGTCCATGAGCTAATGACGTATGGGCTAGAAATACCCAAGATGTGGAAGTCCACAGAAGAGTCATTAGAGAGTGAGGGATAAAATAATCCTTGAAAATACTTAAATCAAAAGCAGTAGAATCAAACTGAGACAGCTGCCTAAAGAACTTTTTCTACCAAACACTGCTTCAGAAGAAGCAAATACATCAAAATGGTAAAAACAATAAAAGTATGCAAAGAAGACCAAATTACTGATTTGCAAATTTGATCAACCGAAGCTTCATTCTAAAAAAGCTCAAGAAATGGTGACTGAACATAGTAGAATGAGCTGAGTATAAACTCTGAGGCGGAGCCTGCCCTGCCTCAAAATAAGCCTTGAAAAAACAAAAGCTTTAATTAGGATGCCAAAGAAATGACAGAGGCTTCCTAACTTTTTCTGGAACCAGAAAAACAACAGATAGATTAGATTCACTAGAAGTCTTCAAAAAATCTTAGTAAACTTGATATAGAATTATAAAGCTCTTACCACATCCAAAGGATGTAAAGAACTCTCAAAGAATTCTTTAGGATTAGGACACAAAGAAGGAACAACAATTTCTCTAGTAATGTTGTTCAAATTCACAACCTTAGGAAAAAAAGAAGTCCACAAAACAACATTTTCTAGATTAAAAAAATCAGATAAGGAGAAACACAAGAAAAAGCTGATAAATCAGAAACTCTTGTAGCAGAAGAGATAGTCAAAAGAAACAACACTTTCCAAGAAAGTGATAATCTTCATACCAAATAAGACTCCAAAAAGGAGAAATTAATAAATGAACAGGCTTGATACCAACCAAAGCCTGAACATAACAGTGAATATCAGGAAGTTTAAACAAGCTTTCTAGAAAATAAAACAGAAAGAACAGAGATTTGTCCCTTCAAAAAATTTGCAGAGAAACGTATCCAAACCATCCAGAAAAACGGTAAAATCCTAGCAAATTGTAAAAGAATGAGAAAAGAATTTATGAAAAGAACACTATAAAATATAGGTTTTTCCAAACCGGATAATACATGTTCCTCGAAACAAACTTATAAGCCTGCAACATAGTGATACAAACTAAATCAGAGAAACCACTATGACTTAACACTAATCAATTTCCATACCCCCAAATTAATAATTTGGGATCCCAATGGAACAATAGCCCCCAGAACAAGAGGGCTAACCAAAAAAAAACATAAAAAGGGTGGGCCTCATGGACTCTTGCCAATATGAAAGAAATTAATTTATCAGGTAAATTCTAACATAAATTATTTTTTCTTTCATGTAATTGGCAAGAGTCCATGAGCTAATGACGTATGGGATTAGAGAGTGAGGGATAAAATAATCCTTGAAAATACTTAAATCAAAAGCAGTAGAATCAAACTGAGACAGCTGCCTAAAGAACATTTTCTACCAAACACTGCTTCAGAAAAAGCAAATACATCAAAATGGTAAAAACAATAAAAGTATGCAAAGAAGACCAAATTACTGATTTGCAAATTTGATCAACCGAAGCTTCATTCTAAAAAAGCTCAAGAAATGGTGACTGAACATAGTAGAATGAGCTGAGTATAAACTCTGAGGCGGAGCCTGCCCTGCCTCAAAATAAGCCTTGAAAAAACAAAAGCTTTAATTAGGATGCCAAAGAAATGACAGAGGCTTCCTAACCTTTTCTGGAACCAGAAAAACAACAGATAGATTAGATTCACTAGAAGTCTTCAAAAATCTTAGTAAACTTGATATAGAATTATAAAGCTCTTACCACATCCAAAGGATGTAAAGAACTCTCAAATAATTCTTTAGGATTAGGACACAAAGAAGGAACAACAATTTCTCTAGTAATGTTGTTCAAATTCACAACCTTAGGAAAAAAAGAAGTCCACAAAACAACATTTTCTAGATTAAAAAAATCAGATAAGGAGAAACACAAGAAAAAGCTGATAAATCAGAAACTCTTGTAGCAGAAGAGATAGTCAAAAGAAACAACACTTTCCAAGAAAGTGATAATCTTCATACCAAATAAGACTCCAAAAAGGAGAAATTAATAAATGAACAGGCTTGATACCAACCAAAGCCTGAACAAAACAGTGAATATCAGGAAGTTTAAACAAGCTTTCTAGAAAATAAAACAGAAAGAACAGAGATTTGTCCCTTCAAAAAATTTGCAGAGAAACATATCCAAACCATCCAGAAAAACGGTAAAATCCTAGCAAATTGCAAAAGAATGAGAAAAGAATTTATGAAAAGAACACTATAAAATATAGGTTTTTCCAAACCGGATAATACATGTTCCTCGAAACAAACTTATAAGCCTGCAACATAGTGATACAAACTAAATCAGAGAAACCACTATGACTTAACACTAATCAATTTCCATACCCCCAAATTAATAATTTGGGATCCCAATGGAACAATAGCCCCCAGAACAAGAGGGCTAACAAAAAAAAAAACATAAAAAGGGGGGGCCTCATGGACTCTTGCCAATATCAAAGAAATTAATTTATCAGGTAAATTCTAACATAAATTATTTTTTCTTTCATGTAATTGGCAAGAGTCCATGAGCTAATGACGTATGGGATTAGAGAGTGAGGGATAAAATAATCCTTGAAAATACTTAAATCAAAAGCAGTAGAATCAAACTGAGACAGCTGCCTAAAGAACTTTTTCTACCAAACACTGCTTCAGAAGAAGCAAATACATCAAAATGGTAAAAACAATAAAAGTATGCAAAGAAGACCAAATTACTGATTTGCAAATTTGATCAACCGAAGCTTCATTCTAAAAAAGCTCAAGAAATGGTGACTGAACATAGTAGAATGAGCTGAGTATAAACTCTGAGGCGGAGCCTGCCCTGCCTCAAAATAAGCCTTGAAAAAACAAAAGCTTTAATTAGGATGCCAAAGAAATGACAGAGGCTTCCTAACCTTTTCTGGAACCAGAAAAACAACAGATAGATTAGATTCACTAGAAGTCTTCAAAAAATCTTAGTAAACTTGATATAGAATTATAAAGCTCTTGCCACATCCAAAGGATGTAAAGAACTCTCAAATAATTCTTTAGGATTAGGACACAAAGAAGGAACAACAATTTCTCTAGTAATGTTGTTCAAATTCATAACCTTAGGAAAAAAAGAAGTCCACAAAACAACATTTTCTAGATTAAAAAAATCAGATAAGGAGAAACACAAGAAAAAGCTGATAACTCAGAAACTCTTGTAGCAGAAGAGATAGTCAAAAGAAACAACACTTTCCAAGAAAGTGATAATCTTCATACCAAATAAGACTCCAAAAAGGAGAAATTAATAAATGAACAGGCTTGATACCAACCAAAGCCTGAACATAACAGTGAATATCAGGAAGTTTAAACAAGCTTTCTAGAAAATAAAACAGAAAGAACAGAGATTTGTCCCTTCAAAAAATCCAGAAAAACTGTAAAATCCTAGCAAATTGTAAAAGAATGAGAAAAGAATTTATGAAAAGAACACTATAAAATATAGGTTTTTCCAAACCTGATAATACATGTTCCTCGAAACAAACTTATAAGCCTGCAACATAGTGATACGAACTAAATCAGAGAAACCACTATGACTTAACACTAATCAATTTCCATACCCCCAAATTAATAATTTGGGATCCCAATGGAACAATAGCCCCCAGAACAAGAGGGCTAACCAAAAAAAAGTGTCCAAGGATGGTAACTTGGACATCTGAAAAAGATCCACATAACAAACCTGTGAAGCCATGCTGATGCTATTAGAAACACATGACACTGTTCCAATATGATTTTGAAATCCTTATAATTGTTAACTTAAAAGTTGAGACTCTAACAATATAAAAGTCTTCAGATCCAAGAATGGACAGAATAAACCTTTCTTCTTAGGGACAAAGAATAGAATAGAAACCCAAATCCTGTTCCTGCCAAAAGAACTGGCATAATCACTTCTGAAAAAATTCACAGAGTGTACTAACAAAGAAAGATTCTTTCCATAGAAGGTCTCATTCTAAAAATCTATTCAAACCCTAAGAATAATATAGAATTTGGACTGAGTTCATCCAAAAACAATTTAATCTGCCCCTCACCAGAAGGACTGGCTTGAGAACCACACCTCCATGCAGTCTAATAACTAGTAATTATATAGCATTTTTCTCCCAGAAGGATACAAAAAAATGCTTCTTCAGTGCTTACACTTGGAGTTAACCAAATTAGCAGCTGATAAAAACAGTAGTTATTATTACCCAAATAAATGGTACACAATAAATTGACCTCAAAGGCCAAAGGGCTGTATTAACCCTGCTGGGAAATGAATCCTTAGATCTAGAACAAGCATTTGTAGTCAGGTCATTCCCCAACTGAACTACATCACCGGACTAAAAGTAGGGCAGAACAAACTCTAAACCTCCAGAAATAGTGGAGATAATAGAAATCAAATAAATTATTACCCTAACAAGAGAGAGATAATAAAATATATTTGAAATCATAAAAATAAATATAGTTAACATAATTAAATGAATACATCTAAAGTAAATAAACAGAGATTTATACTTAAGAAACTGAAACTGCTTATGCTAACTGTTCAACAAAGGTTGAGAGAACAGTAAAGTCAGCCACAGATAAAGCTGAGCTAAAAATAGGTTATATTCAAATTCTAAAGAATCCTGAAAACAAGTACCAATTTTCTTAGAAATAGTAGTACAGTCCCAAGAGGGAATCAGAATAACCATTAGAATATAATACAGATAGTATATTGAATAGGAAAATACCTCAAAAGCAAAAAAAAATTAAAATCCAGATTTGAAAAGGATTATTAACTTTCAGCTAGATTACGCGTTTAGCGTTATGAGTGAAAAAGCATTGTTATGCTTCATAACGATGCTTTTTCCCTACTGCTGCTATGACAAGTCTTGCAGGTATAGGTGTACCGCACACCTTTTTGGCCGCCATGCAACGTCAGTACCACACTTTAAGATAAGTCCTTTTTCAATGGGACTTCCATAGCACCGGTATTACAAGTTTTGCCGTGAGGCCAAAAAGTGAGCGGTACAGTCTAAAATGACAAGATCCGTACCGCCATCTAAAGTCAGTAGTTATGAGTTTTACGCTACAAAGCTGTACCATAAAACTCATAACTAAACTGTCACAAAGTGCACTAACACCCATAACACCTATTAACCCTTAAACCGAGGCCCTCCTGCATTACAAACACTAAAATAAAATTATTAACCCCTAATCTGTGGCTCCAGACATCGCGCCACTTCAAAAATGTATTAACCCCTATTCTGCCACTTCCCAACATCTTTGCCACTATAATAAAATTATTAACCCCTAAACCGCCACCCTCCCACATCGCAAACACTATTTAAATATTATTAACTCCTAATCTTCCGTCCACCCACACCGCCACTATAATAAACCTATTAACCCCTAAACTTCTGGCCTCCCACATCACTACATAAATATATTAACCCCTAAGCCTAACCCTAAGCATAACCCTAATGTAACCCTAAGCATAACCCTAACACCCCTAACTTAAATATAATTCAAAAAAATCTAAATAAAACTTATAATTATTACCTAAATAATTCCTATTTAAAACTAAATACAAACTTACCTATAAAATAAAACCGAAGATAGCTACAAAATAACTTATAGTTATAATATTGTAGCTATCTTAGGTTTTATTTTTATTTCACAAGTAAGTTTGTATTTATTTTAACTAGGTAGACTAGTTAGTAAATAGTTATTAACTATTTAATAGCTACCTAGTTAAAATAAATACTAATTTACCTATAAAATAAAACCTAACCTGCCTCACACTAAAACCTAACATTACAATAAAATTAAATAAATTAAATTAATAAAATACAATTATCTAAATTGCAAAAATAAATAAACACTAAATTACAAAAAATAAAAAATGAAATTATCAAAAATAAAAATGAATTACTCCTAATCTAATAGCCCTATCAAAATAAAAAAGTGCACCCCCAAAATAAAAAAAACTAGCCTACACTGCCCTTAAGAAATCAACTCTTTTACCTGTTAAAAAAAAATGCAAACAACCCCCCAACAGTAAAACCCACCACCTACACAACCAAACCCCCCAAATAAAAACCTAAATAAACCTAAGATAACCATTGCCCTGAAAAGGGCATTTGGGTGGGCATTGCCCTTAAAAGGGCATTTAGCTCCTTTACTGCCAAAACCCTAAGCTAAAAATAAAACCCACCCAATAAACCCTTAACACTAACCCCCGATGATCCACAGTTTTCAAAGACCGGACATCCATCCTCATCCAGGCAGCAGAAGGCTTCATCCAAGCAGGCAGAAGTCTTCATTCAAGCAGGCCGAAGTACTCATCGAAGCCGGCAGAAGTCTTCATCCAAGCGGGCAGAAGTCTTCAGCCAGAAGTAGGCTGACCATATTGCCGCTTTAAAAAGGGACACACATGAAAAATACATAAGTTAGGGTTCTCATAATGGAACATTATTCCAAACCATTTCTTTAAACAGCCCTGACATATGTATTTTTCATATGTGTCCCTTTTTAAAGTGGCAATATGGTCAGCCTAGCCAGAAGGCATCTTCTATCTTCATCCATCCGGCAAGGAGCAAGTCCAACTTCAAGACATCCGGCGTGGAGCATCCTCTTCTTCTGATGGTCAACATAGAATGAAGTTTTCCTTTAAGGTACGTCATTCAAGATGGCATCCCTCACATTCCGATTGGCTGATAGAATTCTATCAGCCAATAGGAATTCAAGGGGAAAAAATCCTATTGGCTATTGCAAGCAGCCAATAGGATTGAGCTTTCATCCTATTGGCTGAATCAATCAGCCAATAGAATGCAAGCTCAATCCTACAGGTAAAAGAGCTGATTTTTTGCCCCACAAAAGCCCCCTTTTAAGGGCCATTGGCAGTTTAGTTGTAGGCTAGGGTTTTTTATTTTGGGGGGGCTTTTTTATTTTGATAGGGCTATTAGATTAGGAGTAATTTGTTTTTATTTTTGATAATTTCGTTTTTTATTTTTTGCAATTTAGTGTTTATTTTTTTTGTAATTTAGAAAATTGTATTTTAATAATGTAATTAATTTTATTTTATTGTAATGTAAGTTTTTAGTGTAAAGCAGGTTAGGTTTTATTTTACTAATCACGAAAACCTAAAAGCCCCCCCCACAATGAAATATACTAAATTAAACTATTAACCGCTAAACCGCAAGCCTCCCACATTGCAAAAAACGAATTTAAACTACTAACCCCAAAATGTAACGCCCCCTAACACTACTATAAATATTACAAACTATGGCCCAGATTACGAGTTTTGCGTTAGAGGCTATGCGGTGCTAACGAGCAGTTTTCCCTCACCGCTCACTTACACACAGTGCTGGTATTACAGGTTTTTACAAACCCATCGTTAAAAGACTAGAAATGAGCGTTGAGCAAAATTTTGCTCATTACCTCACTCCAATACCAGTGCTGCTTAAGTCAGCAGTGAGCTGGTGTAACGTGCTCGTGCACAATTTCCCCATAGGAATCAACGGGGAGAGCCAGCTGAAAAAAGTCTAACACCTGCAAAAAAGCAGCGTAAAACTCCTTAAGGCAGCCCCATTGATTCCTATGGGGAAATAAATTTTATGTCTACACCTAACACCCTAACATGAACCCGTGTCTAAATACCCCTAATTTTACACTTATTAACCCCTAATCTGCCACCCCCGACATCGCCGACACCTACATTATAATTATTAACCCCTAATCTGCCGATCCGGACACCGCCGCCACCTACATTATACTTATGAACCCCTAATCTGCTGCCCCCAACATTGCCGACGTCATCATCCAGACGGGCAGAAGTCTTCATCCAGATGGCATCTTCTATCTTCATCCATCCAGTGTGGAGCGGGTCCATCTTCAAGACATCCGACATGGAGCATCCTCTTCATCCAATGGCTAACACTGAATGAAGGTTCCTTTAAATTACGTCATCCAAGATTCTATTTGATTTCATACACTTGTTTGGATAGACTATACTGGATTTTTGGATTTTTTGGACTCATAGACATTTTTTGGACACTTTTTGGACATTTTACACCCATTTTTTACTCTGTCTGTTCATTTTTTACACTGATGTATAACTTTATATTCTAACCCATATGTTTTGTATCACTATCCATCATTTTATTGTTCATTTCACTGTTTAGCATTTCATTGTTTAGCATTTACTCTAAGGGAGTTCCCAGAAAGTATCCCTAGAATTTTATAGGATTGGTTTTATCATCCAATATCTTCTGTTGTCACCATCATATGTTTTATTGTATTATTGTTTATTTTATATGTATCATGGATCCATGTTACTTTTAAGCTTTTAAAATATCCTTAGGCTGCTGTCATTTTTAGCCGAATTTCATTCTGATTCATTTTTATAGACTCATCCAATTAAACTTGTGTTTTTATGTACTTACGATTAGACCCATTTTAGATCATTTTTCCTATTCAGCTTTTAGTGCTCCCTTCCATCCTTGTTGTTTATTGTTTCTCACAGTCCGCTAGGGGACTGCTTTGGAAGTTAGCTTTAGGTATCTTTAGCGCTTGGTTTACTATATCCATTACACTATTGGCTGATTGGAACAGCCAATAGAATGCAAGCTCAATCCTATTGGCTGATTGGATCAGTGTATGAGAAGCCCTGTCATGGGAGTAAGAGGTTACATTTTGTAAAGTCTTTACATTTTTATCAATGTCAGAGTATATGAATATTTATATATGTATATATATATATATATATATATATATATATATATATATATATATATATATATATATATATATATATATATATATATATATATATATATATATATAGTTTTTTTTATACACTGTATATGGTTGATGAGACCACAGGATTAATTAGATATGAGGTTGTTGACAACAGTTTCTAGTCCACTGTGGGTCCCAACACCCCTTGCCAGATGGTTTTGGCTGGGTGAAGACATGTTTATCCTAATTGAAAGTTAGCATAGCTTTTGAAGCTCACCCCCTGCTGTGTCAAAAACAACATTCTAGTGCCTAAATCAGGATACATGCCCATATGATCCGTCTGGGTATGTTTGAAATTACAAACAGGTTCAGGAAATTGTGACTTTTTACAACTACTCGTAAAATGATCCCTGCTGTTTATGAAGACAACATCCTGGGTTTATAAGCTAGATAAACAGGTAAAATTCTGACTACATAGTGATTAGTATAGACTTGTTAATTAATTCTGTTTGTAGAGTGAGACAGTAAAAAATTGGCTTGCAGAGACACATGTTTTTAAATTGTACTCTTGGAACCATTGTTAAAAGACAACATAAAAATAAATACATTGTGCAAAAGGAATGAGGCCAGTTTTTCATGTGTGTGTTTGAAATAATTCAAATAACCCATATATGTATATATATATATATATTGAGACGGGACATATTATATTAAAGGGGTAATTGCTGTATTGAATATATATATATACAAAAAATAAATTCAAATCTGTAATAGATTGAATGGAAATTGTAATAATCCCATGTTTGAAATATATATATATATATATATATATATATATATATATATATATATATATATATATATATATATATATATATATATATAGATGGAGCTAAAAGATGAAAAATACAAGATACTGCATAGAAATGAATGTGTATATATATATATATATTTTTTTTTTTTTTATTTTTTTTTTAAAGCATAAAATGTCTTAGCATCTGTGTTTTTAAGAATATTTGTGGAGCTAAAAAGAAATGATTAATAACACTTATTTTTATTTCAGATGGACCATAGACAAGATTCATGCATGCAGATTTTGTTAGAAATGTAAAATACGCTGTAATTGTATGAATATATATATATATATATAACAGATGTATAAATACCATTGATTTCAGAATAATTAGCAGTATAAATTGCTTTAATATAATATAATGTTAAAGACACATGATGTTTCATATTAAAATAATCAGAAAAATGATATACTACCCCATCCATAATTAATATTGTGAGTGATTGATGCAGGAAGTTATGGTCTAATGGATAACCATTCCATAGAAATATTGAACTGTTAAAAATGTTGGATAGTAAATGTATTACTGTGTTGTTGTTTGCTGCCACCCGATGGCCAGAATCCAGTATAACAGTCAAGGGACTTAAACGTTAAAAGATGCATTTCCATGGTGACCATGCCAAGCCAAGGGCCAATCCAAATAGACTTCCCAGGTAACCAATGGGATGGTCAGCTCCCATAGGGCCACCCACATGGTTTCATAAATGAGTCAAAACTTATATAAGTAAAAGCAAGAGAGGGAAAGAGACACAGGCTGCTAACTTTGAGTGATAACTACTACTGGGCGTTCGAAATACAATCATTCTGAGCAAGCTGACTGCCTTTTCTCATTGATTGCAAAATTTACTTATCTGTCTTCTGAGATGAAACAATTTTTTTGTAACTGAACTATCAATTTTGGTCATTTTGGTAAAGTATATATATATATATATATATATATATATATATATATATATATATATAAAAAGTATACAAAGGTTATTGGTAAGACCATATTTAAATTATAATTAGAAGATTTAAAGGAGCACTCAGTATTTTAAACTGTGTTTCATAGTCTTGAATAATTTTTAGTTTGTATTTCTGTATGCAAAACATTTAAAACAAACATTCATTGTTGCTGAATGTAGCAGGCTTAAAGAAATAAATTGTTTTTGTAAAATTGGTATCCATAATCCTGTATAGTGTCAAATTTGTATCTTGCATGCATAAATAATTAATCTGTGCAAAATATAGAATATATATATATATATATATATATATATCTTAGAATTGGTTTTAATTATAAGTAAATAAGAATTTGTTCCATTTTAAATAAATAGACATTTTAAAGTAACGGTTTACAGTAAGGATATATGTATTGTTAGTATCCTAATTAGAATTGTATTAGAATCAATTGCAACTAAATAGCTGAGTATATATACATATTGTCCTATTGTTTACTAAGCACTGTTAGAATTGTATTGCTTGGATGTTAGTAGTTAAAGATTTTAAATCTCATTGTGTTAATTGGGTGAAATTTCTATTGTGAATAAGGTAAACTTGTATGAACTCTGCATAGCATATTTTAAATAGTTTTTAAACGCATATAATATTGATTCATATTCTGGTATTACAAATATATTCCAATGTGTTCATAGATATTAACTAATAAAAAGAATTCAGGTATTTATATTAATTTTATGGTTTCTAGTAGATGCATATTGATTGAGGGTTTATTTTTAAAGGATAATTATTAAATATATTGTATTATAACCCTGCCATAGACTGACATATTATTTGGAGAGCACTACTGAGATTCTTATAAATATACTGACATATTATATGGAGGCACTTGCATGAGATATTATTAATGTTTATCATATTGATATAATATATTTGTAATAAATAGATATTATTATAAAAGAGAGAAAAAAAATCATATTTTGAGATAAATATTTTGAAAATATAGATTTTTTTGAAGATTGAAATATTGATGTTCATATTTTGAGATTGATATTGATATTTTGAAATATTATTAAAGATTAATTTTTGAAAAATTAATAAAAATATTAATTTTTCATATTTCAAAATTAATAAAAAATATTAATTTTTCATATTTCAAGATTCATAAAAATATTAATTTTTCATATTTCAAAATTCATAAAAATATTAATTTTCATATTTCAAAATTAATATATATTTTTTTCCTCTCTTTTTATTGGTAAAAATTGTATTAGTGTTTTAATTTAACTAAATACTAAACCAATATAATAATGTCTGTAGCCAGAAGTACATAGCATTAAAAATGGTCCACTGACAATACCCCTTACTCGAGGTCAGGTCCTGAAGAAGGACATTATAGACCACATTAAAGAAAGGCTTAATATTGCGGGTGAATTAAATGATTTTATTTATATGCTTGAAATTAAGGCTAAAAATATTACCGTTGATAATAATATGTGGAATGAAAACAATGAATTATTCCAAGAATTATTAATGATTAATCAATGCAAGACTCTCAAAAAGCGAGACGAACTAATACTAAAATCTTGGCCCCTTGTGATATGCGTTATTGACGAAATGTCGCTTTGTGTGATAGACAAAGAATTGCAAATACAGGAGCTAGAAAGTAGTATTCGCTCCTCACGCAGATGCGAAGAGGATTTAAAAATAGCCAAAAATAAAATGGATGAGTTTGCCAAAAACCTAACCACCTTAGATAAGCATAACATAGACTTACTAACACAGATACAAGAGTTAAATAAATAGCTCACGCAAAGCCAGAGAGAATTAAGTGATTTAAAAAGGTCATATCACCATAATGAAAACCCCTATATTAACAGTGAGAATAATGCAGATAATTCTAACTCCCTTAGAGAATGTGTCAGGGACAAAATGCAGAAATATATGGAAGAGTGTAGACAAAGGACCCCGATTGGGTCAGAAATAGATTTCCCAAATAGACAATCACCTCATGATGTAAATCCAGGGAACTGCTGTAACTCAGCTGGTGCGGGTGAGGGAAACTCTAATAAGGCGTCCCAAAGCACGTTTACTAAGGTGTATGACTCCCATAAAATAATTACTTTCCTAAAGGGTGCAGTACCTGTATTCTCCAACAAGGAAACAAACTCTGTAATTGATCACTTAGAGGCCTTTGAAAATGCATTAACTATAATGAATATTACAAGTGAGAAATTAAAAATTAAACTTTTGCCCTGGGTATTTGACGGTAAACATCATAAATTATTTGCTTCACTAAAGGATATGAATATTCATTCATGGTGTGAAATAAAACGACAATGCAGAAAAGAATTTGGGCAACATCGCACTAAAACTGCCACGAAAATAGCTGTATATGGTTTAAAATGCAGTGCGAATCAAAGTCCCATAGACTTCCTTTCTGTATTGAAAAATGCGTACAGTATGGCTGAAGATAATCCCATATTTGAATGCTCAGAATTTGTAAATTTATATTTTGAAGCACTGCCCACAACCATCAAAATTAATTTAGCTAGAGATTTTGATGAGGACTGCTCATTGGAATGGCTGATCAAAGAGAGTACAAAGTTATACTCTATTCAGTTAAAAAGGAATCAAAACCAAAAATGGTGGCAGAAACTAGGGTGTCACCTAGCCCCCTCAATTTGGAGTCTAAAAAGAAGACCTACGCGGAGCTGGCCAGTCAAAACTAGCCATCTCCACAGAGGTTTAACTCTACCTCTTCCCAACATGGGCTGAGGCGCAGAGAGACTATATCCAAAAGGAGGGACATAATCAGGGGAATATTTACTCACAAAGAGAATACTCACCAAATATTTGGTATCCGTGCAAGGGTAGATACAATAGATGGCGAAGATATTCTCAGGGTAACCAGACACCCCAAGTATATAATGCTCCCCAAAGTACAAATGCTGAACAAGCTGAACCCCAGGGGCAACCACACCAGAATAGAAATAGTAGCCCTGATTCTGAGGGAACCCAATGGTTCAGGAATCATTATTATGGGGCATCAAGAGGTAGGCCCGGGGTAGAGGTAACTTGTACGATCAGGTAGATACGCTTTTTACCCAGTTAAATCGGTTGAGCGAACAATTCGCTAATATGAGTCAACCTTTTACGGCTCAGCAACCGAACAATACTTTTTTAGGGGTACAGCCAGTGTTCAGCAGTGGACCACAGGCACAGTCATAAATACTGCAGTACCACCTGAAAGGGAGGGGAGAGATATACAAAGTGTAATGATAAATGTCAATGGTACTAATCATGTTCTCTCCCCACAGACCGGAAACGGACGATTTAGCTGTGATGACGAGCAACCTCGGCCTGAAAGAATTAACCAATCTTTTCCTTTGCAGTGTTCTCTTAACCTTATTTCCACAGATGCAGTACACAAGAACCCAGTCGACCCTGTCATAAAGGAAACTGGTAGGTATGAAGTTTCCTCTGCATCATGTAATACGGCAAATTCAGGTAACACGTGGCGAAGCCCACAGATGTATGATAATGCCAATTTTATGTGTGAAATGGTAGAAACTGCAGGGAGATATTATGTATTAACCGAGGATTCAGTCTCCAACCCTATCATGGGATTAATTGATACTAGATCTGAGGCAACTATTTTATCCCACAGATACTACACACAGCTAAATGAGCTAACACCCCACAAACCTAAAATAAAAGAATTTGATGGTTCTCTAATAGGTGTTGGGGGTGATTCTCTAAAAGTCGGTACGGTACAGCCTGGTTAAAATTTAAATTGGGGAACAGGGTCATAAGACACCCTGTCATTATAGTGGATCTGCCAACTGATCCTTTAATTATTGGTAGTGATCTCCTGAAGCGATTAAGCACCATTATTGATTGCATAAATAATGTAATTTGGTCACAAGTTAAAAGACCTATCAATTATGAGAAATCTGGTATATCTTGCCCCGACATAACTGTCATATGGTGGAAGAGAAACCAGATGCTGTGGAGATTCATTTCAGGAATAACTCTGTACCTGAAATCACTATTTTACAAATAGATGATCAGACTCCTTTAAGTGGCTCTGATGGTAATACTTTTAAAATTTCGCCTGGAAAGATAGCGAATATTTCCTTAGACGACGATGTATTAACCATATCTCTACACAAGGGGATCATAAAATCCCTAAGGGGGAGGCCACGCTCAATACCTCACAGGAATTGAGAGAGTTAAAGAGGATCTATTTATCCCTATACAAGTGCAAGACCTTGGTAAAACCAAGTATGCTAAATAAAACTTAAAACAGGAAGCTAGCTATATAAGCGAAGGTTTATTAGCGCAAATAGCTGAACCTAAAGTGATTAAATATCTTTCTCCCCAAGACCTCTGTGTCAACGGCCTGGATGACAGGTTTGAAAGCTATAACATCACAGCTAAGTGCATATTATCTGTCTCTATAGGTAATAAGTCAGTGAAGCACCTGTTTTTAGTTTTAATTACTCCCCATAATCAAATATACATTGGCAATGATATCCTACATAGATATGCCATACAAATAGATTTGATTAACTTTTGCCTCTGGAGCAGGTTAAAGGGGGACCCTGAAGTATTTCAGGATGAAAGTGCAGCCCTGAAATCAAACCAGCAATTACCATATGCTGTAAATATGCAGGTGTCTAACGATGTAACAATTCCTGCTGGGGCTGATAAATTTCTTTTACCCTTACAGGTAAAGAGAGGTCAGAAATTAAAAACTTCTGAAACACTAATTTGCCTCTCCCATAGAATACAAAATCTGGGTGTCACAGTGACCTACACTCCTTTGGTAAATATTGGAATTATTCCAATACATGTTATTGTGCATAACATGACCCCACAGGATATAACCTTATCCAAGGGAACTACCATAGGATATGCTCTAGAATCAAGTTATTACACTTTTGGATTCAAGAATAATGTAATTGGGCTAATACCTGAAGGATACTTAACTGAAGAACAATTAATAGAACAATCCTTTACATCTATGCCAGAGGGTCTATTTACTATTCAGTCTATTTATCCCTTCAGCTCAGAGGAAGGCATCTGTAAGATTGAAGAAGTCTCTCTAGTATTTGATCAGCCGATCAAACAGCAAGATTGCCCCAATACCCAGAGTCATGGGGGCAATGTGAATTATAATCAAGGGGATCTCACTTCTAGGTTGGAAGAAGCTTATGAAATAGGACAGCCTGAAATCTTTCCAGGATTTCAGCAAATAGTCGAAGAGCGAATATCCTTAGCTAACGGCTTTTCCAGCGATGATGAACGCCAACAGCTGTGAGAACTCCTGATGGAGTACAAGGATATTTTTGCTAGGGATTCGTATGACTGTGGTACTACAGACTTGCACATTGCAAGAATACAAACAGATCCCGATGCACCACCTGTCTTTGTTAAACAATACAGACTTCCTTTAGCCTCACATGATTCTCTTGCAGAAATCATAAGGAACTTGGAAGAAAGAGGTATTATCAAACAGGTGCACAGCTCTTACAACAATCCTATTCTAGGTGTTCTTAAGCCCAATGAACAATGGCATTTGTGCGCTGATTTAAGACAAATAAACAAACGAGTGTACATGTCTGGCTGGCCTGTACCATACATTTACCAATGCCTAGCACAGATGCATGGATCCAAAATATTCACTGCCATTGATTGTGCACAGGGATATTGGACCATAAAAGTACACGAGGAGGACCAGTATAAGCTAGCATCCTCATTCCAAAAGGTCCAATATGCATTTCAGAGACTCCCTTTTGGATACATAAATTCTGGACATGAATTTGCTGTATTCATGCATAAGGCTATGCCTGATGCACTAGAAAGGGGGACCTTATCTTATGTTGATGATGTTTTAATCAAAAGCAGAGAGTTTAAAAAACACATTGTAGAGCTTAAACACGTCCTCAGCCAACTTAAAAGGGCAGGTGTCAAATTATCCCTACAAAAAGCTCAATAGTGCCGCACTCGTGTAAACTTCTTGGGACATGAAGTTACTTCTGAAGGGCTAAATCCTCAGAAGAAAAAGGTGGAAGCTATAGTAAATTCTAAAAACCCAACTAACTTAAAGGAATTGAGATCATTCTTGGGTATGACGAATTATTCTCACAAATTCATTGATAATTATGCAGAGTTAGCTAAACCACTGCTACTTCTTCTAAAGAAGGATGTGAAATGGCACTGGGGTGAGTCTCAAGAGACAGCCATCAAAGAGCTGAAGAGAAAACTCACTCAAGCACCTTGCTTAGCGTACCCTGAAGGTGGTAAACCTTTCTTCTTAGAAACAGGTTACACAGATGTAAACATGAGTGCTGTTCTATACCAAAAGCATGATAATTTAAGCAAAGTCATTGCTTATGCGAGTAAAACTTTATCCCCAGTAGAAATAAAATTTAGCGATTGCGAAAAAGCCCTCTTATCTACTGTATGGGCTCTACAAAATTTCCGCAGCTATATACAGGGCGAGAAAATTATTGTAGAAACGGCCCACCAGCCCTTGTTATATTTGCAAAGTAAAAAAATAAGAGATGGGAATTTGTCTAATAGCCGCACAACAGTGTGGACTCTTTCCTTACAAGGCTGGCCATTAGAAATTCACTATAAGCAGAATAAAAAGAATCCAGTCGCACAGGTTCTTGCTGAGCCCCACGAATGTACCGCTAAGGATCCTGGGGAAAAATTATCAGAAGATGATTTCCTGGAGGAACAATTGCTTTCCCCATATAAAATGTACAATGAGGACCATTGTCAAACACTACCTTGGGTATATGTTTTTCTTACCATGCCACTATTGATAATGAGCGCAGACTAGTCACTGGCATTGGTATAACTTGGGCAAAAGGATTCCAAAATATATCTATAGATTTCAACATTGGACCAAGATCCAGTCAAGTTGCAGAACTCACTGCTGTTCTAAAAACCATTGAAATGGCTATTGAACATGGTATTCATGTATTTGTGATCATAACTGACTCAAATTATGTGCGTGACAGTTTTGTTGAATACCTGCCAACTTGGAAAAGAAATGGCATGCAGAAAAGCAATAACAAACCAGTCAAGCATGGCAATTTGTTCTGCGAGATTGATAATCTGGTGGTATCCAATGATTTAACCATACACTGGAAAAAGACCAAGGGTCATTCCAGGGTTCTAGGCCCAGATAAGGAAGGCAATGATCTTGCGTATTCATTAGCCAAACAATGAGCCATAACTGGAGAACTCCTTAATATTGACAACTTAATGGGTGCAATTCAGGTAGAAGCCATTACCAGAAACCAGGCAAAACAACAGAGTGAGCTTAACTTGGTACAATGGAGTCAGGATTTTCCTAGTGAGGACCTGATCACTAGTCAAAAAGAAGACCCTGTTGTAGGCACCTTCTATAAACACATAGAAGATCCTGAAAATAACCCCATATCAAAAGATGATTGTATTGGCAAAGAAGATCTTAGAATCTTAATGAAATCCAGAACACAATTCAAGTTACAGGTTTGTTAATTAGAACCTCCAAAACTGGCATCCAGCAATGGGTAGTACCCACCAAGTTCAGAGGTCTAATGCTTCAACATGCCCATGATGCCCCCACATCTGGTCATCGTGGTGCCAAACTCACGTATGAAATATTGCGCGACTATGCTTTTTGGCCACACATGTTGAAAGATGTTCAAACCTACTGTCAAGGTTGTTTAATCTGTCTACAGTTCCAACCCACTGCACCAACGCATAGAGTGCCATTGCAGAAAAGGGGGATGGTAATGCCATGGTCAGATATACAAATTGATTTTATTGGTCCAGTAACAAGGTCATGAAGAGGTAACAAATACATGTTAACCGTGACATGCCTGTTCACTAAATGGGTAGATTGCATCAGTGCACCTAACAATAGTGCTGAAACATGTGCAGCATTGCTCATCAACCACGTGTTTTCAAGATTTTGTCTACCCCAAAGAATCGAATCAGATCGGGGAACCCACTTCACTAGTGAAGTGATGACCAAAATGTGGGAAATACTAGGGGTTAAAAGAAAGCTCCATATTGCATATAGAGCTGCCTCAAGTGGTGGTGTAGAGCGTTACAACCAGTCCATTGTTAAAATCCTCAAAAAGTTTGTGAGTGAAATGGGTAAAGACTGGGATGTAAAACTACCTCTAGTACTAATGGCATTAAGAGCAACTCCAAGTAGTGCTACCAAGATGTCACCTTTTGAACTGATAACTGGTAGGAGAATGGTTCTACCTCAGCATCTGCTGTACCGTACATCAGACCAGAACTTGATAAACGCTGCCAATACACATCAATATGTGGTGAACGTAAGAAAGCACCTGCAATACGCCTTTGCATTTGCTCAAAGGCATTTAGAGAAAGCTGCAACTGCCACTAAAACCTAATATGATCTAAAAACGTCCAAAAAGGAATATGAAATAAATGATAAAGTTTATCTTTATAACTTTGGAAGAGATCAGGTTAGGGAGAAGAAATTTGTTCCCTCATGGAAGGGCCCTTTTGTCATTACCGACAAAATATCTCCAGTGGCCTATAAAATACGAATCCCCAAAAATGAAAGTTTCATAGATAAATGGGTCCATATCAATAAGTTGTGAGCATGTCATCCTAGGTCCCAACTACAAGTCATAGAGGGAGAATGAAGTGTCAAACCCCCAAATGCACTAAAAATATACTGTTGTTTAAAGATGCCTAGCTGATAAACATGAAGGCTCAAAAATGACAGACTTTCTGTATAGAAGACTGTCCATGATGTGTACGGTCAACACACTCACCAAGTACCACTGACTTTAAGCCAATTCAAATACATGTGTCCTTCATCTATTTGAAGTTGGAAGGGGGATTTATGTCAGAGTATATGAATATTATAAATGAAAATTATATATGTATATATATATATATATATATATATATATAGCAATAAGAAACAAATTGCAGAGACTTTTTGCAGATCCAAAACTCGATTTATTTCAGTTTAAAAATAAAAATCCATGAATACATGATCAGAAATCGGCATGTCTCACAACTCCAACAAAACTTGTGAAAAAACTGCTGCTGACATGTTTCGCCGCTTACGGCGTAATCATAGCTACAGGTAAAATCCCTGCTCACCTATTTAAGGTGGCTGGGAAAATCCAATTGGTTAAAATTTAATTGGCAAGTTTAAGCTGGAATAAATACTTAACCCCATGTGAACTGTGAACACTTAGAGAGGAAATATCTTTATATTTATATTTCATTTCATTATATGGGTTTGTTTTTACTTTTGCAAACTGCTAAAGAAATTTAATTTTAAACCCTGATTAAATGCAAAGCGAGTAATTCATTATTATAGTTTACACCAGATTACCTGGAAAAATAGAAGGATGGGAATTATTAACCCAGTGTTCACATTTAACATGAGGTATATTTATGATGCCCATTATTACACAGTGGGGATTCGTAACCACATAATTTTGGTGAAACATATCACACAAATTTGGCTTATAAGAATAACTTAAAGCCATTCTAACTAGATGCAGATTTATACAAAGAGTTAAGAATAAGTGGTTACTGAATTACAAAGACAACTGAGGAGATTTTATGAATGTTTTATAAATGTTTACAAATATGTTTTGAGAATATTTTATCTAAGATATTAGTTATTCTAAAATTGCAATGGTTCTAGTGGGAAAAGTTAGAGTTATAGACTCATCCTAAATGGTAGGCTTATTATATTATTGTATATTAATATTAGTATTTAGTGTAAATATTACTCTTGTAATTTATAATATTCCTATACGTCAGGCCAATACAAGAGAGGGAGATGAGAGGACCACATGATTATTTCCAGAAATTAATTAGATCATATTCAGAGTTCAGACCCGAAGGTACTCGGGTCTGAAGTCTAAAGATCCAATACATCTCTCTCTTTTGTAGTAACCGATCACGATCACCTCCTCTAGGTGGACAACATACTCTTTCAATAGCCTGCCATCTAAGACTTTTAATGTCCTTATTGTGGCATCGTGAAAAGTGTTTCACCAGAGGTGTACTAGCTTCTCCTGCTTGAAATGTGGACAAATGGTTGCGAATGCGTACCTTTACTTCATTTGTTGTTAAACCTACATACTGTAGGTGACAGGAAATGCAGGTCAGTACATATACAACATAAGTTGAGGTACATTTCAGGCAACTAGTGATGGGAAAAGTTTCACCCGTAACTTCAGATTTAAAAATGTTAGATGCCAAAATGTACTCACATACCCGACATTTCTGTCTGCATTTGAACAGACCCTTATGGGTTAACCAAGCACTCGTCGGTCTGTTCAATTCAGGCAAGGATGAAGGGGATAATGCATTAGCCAAAGTCTTGGCTCTTCTATAGGAGCATCTTACGCCAGCTCTGACACATGTCTCCAATTTGTCATCCGCAGAGAGAAATGCAAAATGTTTCTTAATTATCTTACATATTTCAGTATATTGCGAACTGTAATCGGTGACAAAGGTTACACCTTGGAAAGATGTGTCAGTGCTGGGAGATGTTTTTAAGTGTCCCTCGACTAAGCTGTTCCTATTGAGCTTCTGAACTTCTTGTTGAGCTCTATGAACAACATGGTTAGGATATCCTCTTTTCTTTAATCGATTGCTGAGTTCAAACGATTGTTCCTGGTAAGTGTGATCTAAAGTGCAATTGCGTTTGACCCTTACAAATTGTCCCTTTGCAACAGCAAAAGGAACATGCTGAGGATGACAGCTGTGGGCATGTAGCAATGCATTGCCCGCTGTGGGCTTACGATAGATTCTACTAATGATTCTACCTTGTTCAGTACCCTCCAATGTGATATCCAGGAAGTTAGTGGTATTCTTACTTAACTCAGAGGTAAATTTAATACCAACATTGTTATTATTCAGAGAGTCAACGAATTCCGAGAATTCTGAGTCCCCGCCACACCAGATGAGGAGGAGGTCATCAATGTACCGTCCATAAAAATGGATCATATGTCTGTAGGAGTTACTATCTCCATAGATGTGGGACAGCTCCCACCAACCCATAAAAAGGTTGGCATAGGAGGGGGCAAACTTAGCCCCCATAGCTGTCCCACACCTCTGGAGATAGAACTCCCCCTCAAATTTGAAATAGTTATGGGTGAGCAGGAAACGCAGAACTCTCAGAATGTACTCTTGGAAGTTTTCACTAAAATCTGAATAATTTTTAAGAAAAAATGCCACTGCTTCCAAACCTTTCTGGTGAGGGATTGAGGAATAGAGTGAAACTACATCAATGGTTGCCCATTGGTATAAATCAAAATTCCACTCCATCGGTTCCAACAGTTTGATCACATGTTTAGTATCACTAAGATGACTATATAGTGATAGTACAAACGGTTGAAGGATGCCATCCATCCACTGGGACACATGCTCTGTTAAAGAGCCGATCCCACTGACAATGGGGCGTCCTTTAACATCAGTTAAAGACTTATGTATTTTAGGAAGATGGTGGAAGATGGGCACTATAGGGTGATCAACACACAAGAACTCAAAGGTATCTATGTCAAAGTGCCCATCCTCCAAACCATCATCCAGAATTGCCAAAAGTTCACGTTTGTACTTGATTGTAGGATCACCGTGCAAAAGGGTATAATGCTCAGTGTTCTGTAATTGGCGAAGTGCTTCCTGAACATAATCTGTTCTGTCAAGAACCACTATTGAGCCACCCTTATCTGCTGAGCGCACAACAATATCCTCCCTACTTCTAAGATCCTCTAAGGCCAGTTTCTGTTGTTTGGTTAAATTTGATGTGATCTTGCTTCCTGTTGTTTTCAGAGCAGTTAGATCACGTTCAACCCTTTTGAAAAAAGTCTCTAAAACTTGGCCTCTAGTGTGTATAGGATAAAAATCCGATGGGTTCTTAAACTTACCACAGGAGTTAATGTTATAGATTTTAGTGTCAGAGCAACTCTCTCTTAGTAAATGTTCTAAAGTGAGAGTATCACATTCTTCTCTGAATGTTTGTTTTTCTCTTACATTACTAAAAGTGGGTATTATTTCTTCACTAAGAGGGGTTGTATTTGTGTCTGACAGATTGGAATTATCTTGAAAAAATTTCTTCAAGGTGATATTTCTAATCAATTTATTAACATCCAAAAGTGTTTTAAAAATATCAAAATTATTTGCAGGGGAAAAATTCAAACCAAACCTCAATACTGATAATTGATCAGGAGTTAATACATAACTAGATAAATTTACAACATTGTCAGTCATTTGTATTTCTGCTGTCCTCTTCTCCCTTTGTTGCCTCTGTTGCCTCTCAGTTGATATCCTGCCTGACTTTGTTGTGTCTCTAAACCTATCCCTGTTTTCTGGGGAGGGAGACAAAAAACCTGAGCCAGGTTCATTTTATCATCATTAGTAATGTAAGGGCCTTGGGCCTGTGCACCCAACGTGTCTGTCACATATATATACTTAGATCCTGCTGCAATAGAACCAGGATTGGAATCTTTAGGTCTAACTACCTGTGTTGCGGGTGTGTCTATAGTATTACATATTGTTGCTTGCATAGATGTAGTCGTATTCTTTAGAATACCTTTATGTAGTTCTTCACCTTCAGAGACTACAATATCCTCTCCTGAATCAACCTCACTGTCTGAATATGTGACTCTTTTCTGACTATTTTTGAAGCCTTGTTGTTTATTGCCATTTTTATTGGCATTAGAATTTTGGTTCTGTTTTCTATTCCTAGATCTACTTCTATTTCGTCTTTGATTACCCCTGTCTGAGCGCTATATAGTTTTTTATACACTGTATATGGTTGATGAGACCACAGGATTAATTAGATATGAGGTTGCAGACAACAGTTTCTAGTCCACTGTGGGTCCCAACCCCCCTTGCCAGATGGTTTTGGCTGGGTGAAGATATGTTTATCCTAATTGAAAGTTAGCATAGCTTTTGAAGCTCACCCCCTGCTGTGTCAAAAACAACATTCTGGTGCCTAAATCAGGATACATGCCCATATGTGGATTTCCTGCCCAAGATGTAGCCGATCCGTCTGGGTATGTTTGAAAAATGATCCCTGCTGTTTATGAAGACAACATCCTGGGTTTATAAGCTAGATAAACAGGTAAAATTCTGACTACATAGTGATTAGCATAGACGTGTTAATTAATTCTGTTTGTATATTGAGACAGTAAAAAATTGGCTGGCAGAGACACATATTTTTAAATTGTACTCTTGGAACCATTGTTAAAAGACAACATAAAAATAAATAAATTGTGCAAAAGGAATGAGGCCAGTTTTTCATGTGTGTGTTTGAAATAATTCAAATAACCCATAAATGTATATATATTGAGCCGGGACATATTATATTAAAGGGGTAATTGCTGTATTGAATATATATATAAAAAAAAAAAATCAAATCTGTAATAGATTGAATAGAAATTGTAATAATCCCATGTTTGAAATATATATATATATATATATATATATATATATATATATATATATATATATATATATATATAAATAACATGTTTTTCTGTTTTTCCAGATGGAGCTAAAAGATGACAAATACAAGATACCACATAGAAATGAATGTGTGTATATATATATATATATATATATATATATATATATATATATATATATATATATAAAAAGCATAAAATGTCTTAGCATCTGTGTTTTTAAGAATATTTGTGGACCTAAAAAGAAATGATTAATAACACTTATTTTTATTTATAATAATATTTATAAATTTACTACAAATATCAAGAGAGAAAAATTGAAGAGAACACAGTAGTGTTCTCTCAAAAAAGACAGGGATTTCAGCACTCCATAGAGTAAAAAATGATTATTTAAGTCATTACACACATTCAAAAGAATTTATTGAATTTTATTAAGAGCAGGTGTTCCAAGGCTTTCACGCAACCAAACAACTTCTGGGTCCCCTAAACCAAAACCACACAAGATATGATATAAATAAAATTAATTTATTATCTGTGCAAACAAAAAATAATAAAGTAAAAAGAAACCAAAAAACACATACATTTAAAAATATGTTATGTACATTAAATGCATAGGTAAAGCTGGCCAGCTCACACTGAGTTAACACGATGCAGATAAACACCTAAAAATAGGCTACTGAATTATTAAGCAACACCCCTACCAGCGGGTAGCCCTGTATGCCTACAGGAATCTGCTACCATGGATAATATTGGGGATCCATGCATAATAACTCTATAAATACACAAATGAAAATGGCAACACCTTACTCAGAGGGTAACCCAAATGAACTTGAAAAGCTAGTTACCTTGAGAAAAATCTGAGGATCTATGCCAATTACTTGTGTACTGAGCAGATAAAGTGTAACCAAGAGTACATGCTTTACATTTTACACACTGTGTTCGAGAAACAACACCCTGACCAGAGGGTAGCACCAATATTGCAAAAAGGTTCCAGCTACCTTGGTACTAAATAGGGATCTATGTGTCTCTAATAATAGATGTGTAGTCACAGCAATAGTAACAATCACATTAGTAGTGCAAGCAATATGGGCTGTTGAGAAATTTGTTAGTAAAACTTTCCACATCCACTATAACCTTGTTCAAGGCTTTAGTGTGTACGCTTTAGTACATTTTCCAGACAGTACATTCCATTATAGACTCGTAAGTCCGTGAATACTTTACAAATCACTTCTTGCGCTTGAAATCCTCCTCCTTTTTAGGATGATGAAAATCCGGGTGCGGTGCCTGCTTGCTGCTGCGGTTAGAAAAGCTGTGTGCTGCATCGAATACCACTCAGGGGCTGGTTCTCAGCTGTGCAAATGACGTCACACGCCAACGGCCGTTTCACCCCCCATGTGACCGAGTGTCATTGGGGCTTCCTCAGGGCGTATACTTAGCAACTCCATATGCGTTCTATTTGAACTCAGCCCTTAATTTGGATTGGTGAAAGTATCTTAGGTGAAATTGAAACAGTGTTTATTATTAACCACAACAAAGCAATATCCCTTTAAAAAGCGCACTGACACTCCATATATCTAATCCAAAAAATGCCACAGAATCAGCTCACAACTATTCATAGACCTGCCGGTATAAAAGACTTACTAGTCACTCCTCGGCATCCAGGTCACAACTTGATAGCCGCTGGTCTCCTGCTTGATAGGGTACGTAGGCACTTCTGAGCTCCAAACTGCTGCACACTATTCAGTCAGTGTCTCACACTGAAATTTGCTCCGCCCGCTCTCCTACTAGTATCAAAGAAAACACTGTGCTGAAAACTGCAGGGGGGATTCCCAATCCACTTGTCAGGTATGAAGAAAAAACTAGTAAGCGAGTCAGCCAGTGTAAAAGTTAAAATATAACTTTAATTGGAAAATAATAAAAATAAACATCTAAGTGTCCTGAGGCTAGTGCAACACCAGTCTTACATGTTTCAGCATTACGCCTTCCTCATTAACTGAGTGTTAATGTGGCGTCGATATGTGGACGACATATTTATACTTTGGAGAGGGTCTGTAGATCTTTTGAAAGAATTTGTATCCAATTTGAATAAAAATAAATTTAACATTTTTCTCACATATGAGTACAGTGCATCAGTTACCATTTTTGGATATCACAATCAAAAAAGAAGGTAATAAGCTCACTACAGAAATTTATAGAAAAAGTACTGCAACTAATACATTATTAATTGCTTCCAGTCACCATCAACCGTCCCTGATTAGAGGAATCCCTACTGGACAATTTCTCAGGCTTCGGAGGAATTTTTCCAGCAGGAATAAATATAAGACACATGCACAAGAAATGGCCATTGGCCAATCGTTTTATAGCGAGGGGGTACTCAATACATAATGTAAAATTTGTGATGAATCAAGCCTTAAAAGCCAATAGAGATTCTCTGCTATTTGACAAAAAGGAGAAAAAAGTAGATAATAGGGTTAGGTTTATCCCCAATATTTTCCATGGTAGCAGATTCCTGTAGGCATACAGGGCTACCCGCTGGTAGGGGTGTTGCTTAATAATTCAGTAGCCTATTTTTAGGTGTTTATCTGCATCGTGTTAACTCAGTGTGAGCTGGCCAGCTTTACCTATGCATTTAATGTACATAACGTATTTTTAAATGTATGTGTTTTTTGGTTTCTTTTTACTTTATTATTTTTTGTTTGCACAGATAATAAATTAATTTTATTTATATCATATCTTGTGTGGTTTTGGTTTAGGGGACCCAGAAGTTGTTTGGTTGCGTGAAAGCCTTGGAACACCTGCTCTTAATAAAATTCTTTACTCTATGGAGTGCTGAAATCCCTGTCTTTTTGGAGAGAACACTACTGTGTTCTCTTCAATTTTTCTCTCTTGATATTTGTAGTAAATTTATGTGTGTTTACAGGGTCTGCACCCAAATAATAATCAGTAATAAGTAGATTTATGATACCTTCTCCCTAATAGATTTAGTGTATTTTATTTATATATATATATATATATATATATATATATATATATATATATATATATATATATATATATATATATATATATATATATATATATATATATATATATATATATATATATATATATAACAGATGTATAAATGCCATTCATTTCAGAATAATTAGCAGTATAAATTGCTTTAATATAATGTTAAAGACACATGATGTTTCATATCAAAATAATCAGAAAAATTATATGATACTACCCCATCTATAATTAATATTGTGAGTGATTGATGCAGGAAGTTATAGTCTAATGAATAACCATTCCATAGAAATATTGAACTGTTAAAAATGTTGGATAGTAAATTTATTACTGTGTTGTTATCTGCTGCCACCCGATGGCCAGAATCCAGTATGACAGTCAAGGGACTTAAATGTTAAAAGATGCATTTCCATGGTGACCATGCCAAGCCAAGGGCCAATCCAAATAGACTTCCCAGGTAACCAATGGGATGGTCAGCTCCCATAGGGCCACCCACATGGTTTCATAAATGAGTGAAAACTTATATAAGTAAAAGCAAGAGAGGGAAAGAGACACAGGATGCTAACTTTGAGTGATAACTACTACTGGGCGTTCAAAATACAATCATTCTGAGCAAGCTGACTGCCTTTTCTCATTGATTGAAAAATTTACTTATCTGTCTTCTGAGATAACATAGAGTTTTTGGTAACTGTTTTTTGGTAACTTTTGGTCATTTTGGTAACGTATATATATATATATATATATATATATATATATATATATATATATATATATATATAGTATACAAAGGTTATTGGTAAGACCATATTTAAATTATAATTAGAAGATTTAAAGGAGCACTCCGTATTTTAAACTGTGTTTCATAGTCTTGAATAGCTTTTAGTTTGTCTTTCTGTATGCAAAACATTTAAAACAAACATTCATTGTTGCTGTATGTAGCAGGCTTAAAGAAATAAATAGTTTTTTTAAAATTGGTAACCATAATCCTGTATAGTGTCAAATTTGTATCTTGCATGCATAAATAATTCATCCATGCAAAATATAGAATATATATATATATATATATATATATATATATGTATATATATCTTAGAATTGGTTTTAATTATAAGTAAATAAGAATTTGTTCCAATTTAAATTAATAGACATTTTAAAGTAACGGTTTACAGTAAGGATATATGTATTGTTAGTATCCTAATAAGAATTGTATTACAATCAATTGCAACTAAATAGCTGAGTATATATACATATTGTCCTATTGTTTACTAAGCACTGTTAGAATTGTATTGCTTGGATGTTAGTAGTTAAAGATTTTAAGTCTCATTGTGTTAATTGGGTGAAATTTCAATTGTGAATAAGGTAAACTTGTATTAACTCTGCATAGCATATTTTAAATATTTTTTAAACACATATAATATTGATTCATATTCTGGTATTACAAATATATTCCAATGTGTTCATAGATATTAACTAATAAAAAGAATTCAGGTATTTATATTAATTTTATGGTTTCTAGTAGATGCATATTGATTGAGGGTTTATTTTTAAAGGATAATTATTAAATATATTGTATTATAACCCTGCCATAGACTGACATATTATTTGGAGAGCACTACTGAGATTCTTATAAATATATTGACATCAATCAGCTGACACCCCATGTCTGAGTTATAGATACAGGTTTCTAAATTGGTTACAGTATAATTTTCTACTCACCGAAACAGGGAATAGACACATCCCATTTACTGCTGGTATCATCATGCGTCACACATGTCATTTGTTGCTGTGAGGGCTGATATCCAGGGATACAATGTATTTCAACCTTATCACCTCTGTTATAGAGCTCTTTATTAAAATAGTACAATATATTTGTTCCTTCTGCATGTGGCCATGTGCACTGCTCTGTAAGATAAGGGACATTATTTACATACAAACATTATTTGTATTAGTTTCATTCTTTAGAACAAATAGAATTTATTCATCAACACCATCAACTTTATCTAAAAAGCTTATATTATATACGGTTTTGGCGTAGAGAGTAGTTAGTGGTTACGGAAGTGTAGGCTTTAAGGGGTAGTGTGATTAGTGAGGACTTTTTGCTTATCATTTCCACCATTATCTCCTCTACAGGATATCTGTTACCAGACAAGTTCACCAGTGGTGCCAGCTGTGTGCCTTCTGCATCTGTCCCCTGTGGTGTCACCAGTGCTGCCAGCTGTGTGCCTCCTGCATCTGTTACCTGCGGTGTCAACAGGGGTGCCAGCTGTGTGCCTTCTGCATATGTTACCTTCAGTGTCACCAGTGGTGCCAGCTGTGTGCCTTCTGCACCTGTCACCTGTGGTGTCACCAGTGCTGCCAGCTGTGTGCCTCCTGCATCTGTTACCTGCGGTGTCAACAGGGGTGCCAGCTGTGTGCCCTCTGCATCTGTTACCTTCAGTGTCACCAGTGGTGCCAGCTGTGTGCCTTCTGCATCTGTTACCTGTGGTGTCACCTGTGGTGCCAGCTGTATGCCTTCTGCATCTGTTACCTTCAGTGTCACCAGTAGTGCCAGCTGTGTGCCTTCTGCATCTGTCACCTGTGGTGTCACCAGTGCTGCCAGCTGTATGCCTCCTGCATCTGTTACCTGCGGTGTCAACAGGGGTGCCAGCTGTGTGCCTTCTGCATCTGTTACCTGCAGTGTCACCAGTGGTGCCAGCTGTGTGCCTTCTGCATCTGTTACCTGCAGTGTCACTAGTACTGCCAGCTGTGTGCCTTCCGCATCTGTTACCTGCAGTGTCACCTGTGGTGCCAGCTGTGTGCCTTCTGCATCTGTTACCTTCAGTGTCACCAGTGGTGCCAGCTGTGTGCCTTCTGCATCTGTTACCTGCAGTGTCACTAGTACTGCCAGCTGTGTGCCTTCCGCATCTGTTACCTGCAGTGTCACCTGTGGTGCCAGCTGTGTGTTTTCTGTATCTGTAACCTGCGGTGTCACCTGTGGTGCCAGCTATATGCCTTCTGCATCTGTTACCTGCGGTGTCACCTGTGGTGCCAGCTGTATGCCTTCTGCATCTGTTACCTTCAGTGTCACCAGTGGTGCCAGCTGTGTGCCTTCTGCATCTGTTACCTGTGGTGTCACCAGTGATGCCACTTTGTGCTTTCTGTATCTGTTACCTGCAGTGTCACCAGTGGTGCCAGCTGTGTGCCTTCTGCATCTTTTACCTGCAGTGTCACCAGTGGCTCCAGCTGTGTGTCTTCTGCATCTGTTACCTGCAGTGTCACCAGTGGTGCCAGCTTTGTGCCTTCTGCATCTGTTACCTGCAAAGTCAGCAGTGGTGCCAGCTGCGTGCCTTATGCGTCTGTTACCTTCAGTGTCATCTGTCACCTGTGGTGTCACCAGTGCTGCCAGCTGTGTGCCTCCTGCATCTGTTACCTGCGGTGTCAACAGGGGTGCCAGCTGTGTGCCCTCTGCATCTGTTACCTTCAGTGTCACCAGTGGTGCCAGCTGTGTGCCTTCTGCATCTGTTACCTGTGGTGTCATCTGTGGTGCCAGCTGTATGCCTTCTGCATCTGTTACCTTCAGTGTCACCAGTAGTGCCAGCTGTGTGCCTTCTGCATCTGTCACCTGTGGTGTCACCAGTGCTGCCAGCTGTGTGCCTCCTGCATCTGTTACCTGCGGTGTCAACAGGGGTGCCAGCTGTGTGCCTTCTGCATCTGTTACCTTCAGTGTCACCAGTGGTGCCAGCTGTGTGCCTTCTGCATCTGTTACCTGCAGTGTCACTAGTACTGCCAGCTGTGTGCCTTCCGCATCTGTTACCTGCAGTGTCACCTGTGGTGCCAGCTGTGTGTTTTCTGTATCTGTAACCTGCGGTGTCACCTGTGGTGCCAGCTATATGCCTTCTGCATCTGTTACCTGCGGTGTCACCAGTGATGCCACTTTGTGCTTTCTGTATCTGTTACCTGCAGTGTCACCAGTGGTGCCAGCTGTGTGCCTTCTGCATCTTTTACCTGCAGTGTCACCAGTGGCTCCAGCTGTGTGTCTTCTGCATCTGTTACCTGCAAAGTCAGCAGTGGTGCCAGCTGCGTGCCTTATGCGTCTGTTACCTTCAGTTTCATCTGTCACCTGTGGTGTCACCAGTGCTGCCAGCTGTGTGCCTCCTGCATCTGTTACCTGCGGTGTCAACAGGGGTGCCAGCGGTGTGCCCTCTGCATCTGTTACCTTCAGTGTCACCAGTGGTGCCAGCTGTGTGCCTTCTGCATCTGTTACCTGTGGTGCCAGCTGTATGCCTTCTGCATCTGTTACCTTCAGTGTCACCAGTAGTGCCAGCTGTGTGCCTTCTGCATCTGTCACCTGTGGTGTCACCAGTGCTGCCAGCTGTGTGCCTCCTGCATCTGTTACCTGTGGTGTCAACAGGGGTGCCAGCTGTGTGCCTTCTGCATCTGTTACCTTCAGTGTCACCAGTGGTGCCAGCTGTGTGCCTTCTGCATCTGTTACCTGCAGTGTCACTAGTACTGCCAGCTGTGTGCCTTCCGCATCTGTTACCTGCAGTGTCACCTGTGGTGCCAGCTGTGTGTTTTCTGTATCTGTAACCTGCGGTGTCACCTGTGGTGCCAGCTATATGCCTTCTGCATCTGTTACCTGCAGTGTCACCTGTGGTGCCAGCTGTATGCCTTCTGCATCTGTTACCTTCAGTGTCACCAGTGGTGCCAGCTGTGTGCCTTCTGCATCTGTTACCTGTGGTGTCACCACTGATGCCACTTTGTGCTTTCTGTATCCGTTACCTGCAGTGTCACCAGTGGTGCCAGCTGTGTGCCTTCTGCATCTTTTACCTGCAGTGTCACCAGTGGTGCCAGCTTTGTGCATTCTGTATCTGTTACCTGCAGTGTCACCAGTGGCTCCAGCTGTGTGTCTTCTGCATCTGTTACCTGCAGTGTCACCAGTGGTGCCAGCTTTGTGCCTTCTGCATCTGTTACCTGCAAAGTCAGCAGTGGTGCCAGCTGTGTGCCTTATGTGTCTGTTACCTTCAGTGTCACCAGTGGCTCCAGCTGTGTGTCTTCTGCATCTGTTACCTGCAGTGTCAATAGTGGCTCCAGCTGTGTGCATTCTGCATCTGTTACCTGCAGTGTCACCAGTGGTGCCAGCTTTGTGCCTTCTGCATCTGTTACCTGCAAAGTCAGCAGTGGTACCAGCTGTGTGCCTTCTGCATCTGTTACCTGCAGTGTCACATGTAGTGCCAGCTGGGTGCCTTTTGCATCTGTTACCTGCAGTGTCACATGTGGTACCAGCTGTGTGCCTTCTGCATCTGTTACCTGCAGTGTCACATGTGGTGCCAGCTGTGTGCCTTCTGCATCTGTTACCTACAGTGTCACATGTAGTGCCAGCTGGGTGCCTTTTGCATCTGTTACCTGCAGTGTCACATGTGGTGCCAGCTGTGTGCCATCTGCATCTGTCACATGCAGTGTTAACAGTGGTGCCAGCTGTGTGCCTTCTGCATCTGTTACCTGCGGTGTCACCTGTGGTGCCAGCTGTATGCCTTCTGCATCTGTTACCTTCAGTGTCACCAGTGGTGCCAGCTGTGTGCCTTCTGCATCTGTTACCTGTGGTGTCACCAGTGATGCCACTTTGTGCTTTCTGTATCTGTTACCTGCAGTGTCACCAGTGGTGCCAGCTGTGTGCCTTCTTCATCTGTTACCTGCGGTGTCACCAGTGGTGCCAACTATGTGCCTTCTGCATCTGTTACCTGCAGTGTCACCAGTGGTGCCAACTATGTGCCTTCTGCATCTGTTACCTGCGGTGTCACCAGTAGTGCCACCTGTGTACCTTCGGCATTTGATACCTGTGGTGTCACCAGTAGTGCCAGCTGTGTACCTTCTGCATCTGTTACCTGTGGTGTCACTAGTGGTGCCAGCTGTGTGCCTTCTGCATCTGTTACCTGTGGTGTCACCAGTGGTGCCAGCTGTGTGCCTTCTGCATCTGTTACCTGCAGTGTCACATGTAGTGCCAGCTGTTTGCCTTCTGCATCTGTTACCTGCAGTGTCACATGTGGTGCCAGCTGGGTGCCTTTTGCATCTGTTACCTGCAGTGTCACATGTGGTGCCAGCTGTGTGCCTTCTGCATCTGTTACCTGCAGTGTCACATGTGGTACCAGCTGTGTGCCTTCTGCATCTGTTACCTGCAGTGTCACCAGTGGTACCAGCTGTGTGCCTTTTGCATCTGTTACCTGCAGTGTCACATGTGGTACCAGCTGTGTGCCTTTTGCATCTGTTACCTGCAGTGTCACATGTGGTGCCAGCTGTGTGCCTTCTGCATCTGTTACCTGCAGTGTTAACAGTGGTGCCAGCCGTGTGCCTTCTGCATCTGTTACCTGCAGTGTTAACAGTGGTGCCAGCTGTGTGCCTTCTGCATCTGTTACCTACAGTGTCACCAGTAGTGCCAGCTGTGTGCCTTCTGCATCTGTTACCTGCAGTGTCACATGTGGTGCCAGCTGTGTGCCTTCTGCATCTGTTACATGCAGTGCTACCAGTGGTGCCAGCTGGGTGCCTTTTGCATCTGTTACCTGCAGTGTCACATGTGGTGCCAGCTGTGTGCCGTCTGCATCTGTTACATGCAGTGTTAACAGTGGTGCCAGCTGTGTGCCTTCTGCATCTGTTACCTACAGTGTCACCAGTAGTGCCAGCTGTGTGCCTTCTGCATCTGTTACATGCAGTGTTACCAGTGGTGCCAGCTGTGTGCTTTCTGCATCTGTTGCCTACAGTGTCACATGTGGTGCCAGCTGAGTGCCTTCTTCATCTGTTAACTGCAGTGTCACCAGTGGTGCCAGCTTTGTACCTTCTGCATCTGTTACCTGCTGTGTCACCAGTAGTGCCAACTATGTGCCTTCTGCATCTGTTACCTGCAGTGTCACATGTGGTGCCAGCTGTGTGCCTTCTGCATCTGTTGCCTGCAGTGTCACCAGTGGTGCCAGCTGTGTGCTTTCTGCATCTGTTACCTGCGGTGTCACTAGTAGTGCCAGCTGTGTGCCCTCTGCATCTGTTACCTGCGGTGTCACCAGTAGTGCCACCTGTGTACCTTCGGCATTTGATACCTGTGGTGTCACCAGTAGTGCCAGCTGTGTACCTTCTGCATCTGTTACCTGTGGTGTCACCAGTGGTGCCAGCTGTGTGCCTTCTGCATCTGTTACCTGTGGTGCAGCTTTGTGCTTTCTGTATCTGTTACATGTGGTGTCACCAGTGGTGCCAGCTGTGTGCCTTCTGCATCTGTTACCTGCAGTGTCACATGTAGTGCCAGCTGTTTGCCTTCTGCATCTGTTACCTGCAGTGTCACATGTGGTGCCAGCTGTGTGCCCTCTGCATCTGTTACCTGCGGTGTCACCAGTAGTGCCACCTGTGTACCTTCGGCATCTGATACCTGTGGTGTCACCAGTAGTGCCAGCTGTATACCTTCTGCATCTGTTACCTGTGGTGTCACCAGTGGTTCCGCTTTGTGCTTTCTGTATCTGTTACCTGCAGTTTCACCAGTGGTGCCAGCTTTGTGCCTTCTGCATCTGTTACCTGCATTGTCACCAGAGGTGCCAGCTGTGTGCCTTCTGCGTCTGTTTACTGCAGTGTCACCAGTGGTGCCAGCTGTGTGCCTTCTGCATCTGTTACCTGCAGTGTCAACAGTGGTGCCAGCTGTGTGCCTTCTGCATCTGTTACCTGCGGTGTCACCAGTAGTGCCAGCTGTGTGCCTTCTGCATCTGTTACCTGCAGTGTCACCAGTGGTGCCAGCTGTGTGCATTCTGCATCTGTTACCTGTGGTGTCACCAGTAGTGCCAGCTGTGTGCCTCCTGCACCTATTACCAGACAAGTTTACCAGTGGTGCCAGCTTTGTGCCTTCTGCATCTTTCACTTGAAGTGTCACCAGTGGTGCCAGCTTTGTGCCTTCTGTATTTGTTACCTGCAGAGTTATCAGTGGTGCCAGCTGTGTGCCTTCTGCATCTGCACCTGTGTGCCTTCTGCGTATGTTACCTGCAGTGTCACCAGTAGTGCCAGCTGTGTGCCTTCTGTATTTGTTACCTGCAGAGTTATCAGTGGTGCCAGCTGTGTGCCTTCTGCATCTGCACCTGTGTGCCTTCTGCGTATGTTACCTGCGGTGTCACCAGTGGTGCCAGCTGTGTGCCTTCTGCATGTTCAAACACTAGTTTTATATGTATTAACAACATATATATTAGTATGGTTGTCATAATACACGTTACATTAGGTGTGCACCCTGGGTACTGTCACTAGTAGTGCCAGCTGTGTGCCCTCTGCATCTGTTACCTGCGGTGTCACCAGTAGTGCCACCTGTGTACCTTCGGCATTTGATACCTGTGGTGTCACCAGTAGTGCCAGCTGTGTACCTTCTGCATCTGTTACCTGTGGTGTCACCAGTGGTGCCAGCTGTGTGCCTTCTGCATCTGTTACCTGTGGTGTCACCAGTGGTGCCAGCTGTGTGCCTTCTGCATCTGTTACCTGCAGTGTCACATGTAGTGTCAGCTGTTTGCCTTCTGCATCTGTTACCTGCAGTGTCACATGTGGTACCAGCTGTGTGCCTTCTGCATCTGTTACCTGCAGTGTCACATGTGGTACCAGCTGTGTGCCTTTTGCATCTGTTACCTGCAGTGTCACATGTGGTACCAGCTGTGTGCCTTTTGCATCTGTTACCTGCAGTGTCACATGTGGTGCCAGCTGTGTGCCTTCTGCATCTGTTACCTGCAGTGTTAACAGTGGTGCCAGCTGTGTGCCTTCTGCATCTGTTACCTGCAGTGTTAACAGTGGTGCCAGCTGTGTGCCTTCTGCATCTGTTACCTACAGTGTCACCAGTAGTGCCAGCTGTGTGCCTTCTGCATCTGTTACCTGCAGTGTCACATGTGGTGCCAGCTGTGTGCCTTCTGCATCTGTTACATGCAGTGCTACCAGTGGTGCCAGCTGGGTGCCTTTTGCATCTGTTACCTGCAGTGTCACATGTGGTGCCAGCTGTGTGCCGTCTGCATCTGTTACATGCAGTGTTAACAGTGGTGCCAGCTGTGTGCCTTCTGCATCTGTTACCTACAGTGTCACCAGTAGTGCCAGCTGTGTGCCTTCTGCATCTGTTACATGCAGTGTTACCAGTGGTGCCAGCTGTGTGCTTTCTGCATCTGTTGCCTACAGTGTCACATGTGGTGCCAGCTGAGTGCCTTCTTCATCTGTTAACTGCAGTGTCACCAGTGGTGCCAGCTTTGTACCTTCTGCATCTGTTACCTGCTGTGTCACCAGTAGTGCCAACTATGTGCCTTCTGCATCTGTTACCTGCAGTGTCACATGTGGTGCCAGCTGTGTGCCTTCTGCATCTGTTGCCTGCAGTGTCACCAGTGGTGCCAGCTGTGTGCTTTCTGCATCTGTTACCTGCGGTGTCACTAGTAGTGCCAGCTGTGTGCCCTCTGCATCTGTTACCTGCGGTGTCACCAGTAGTACCACCTGTGTACCTTCGGCATTTGATACCTGTGGTGTCACCAGTAGTGCCAGCTGTGTACCTTCTGCATCTGTTACCTGTGGTGTCACCAGTGGTGCCAGCTGTGTGCCTTCTGCATCTGTTACCTGTGGTGCAGCTTTGTGCTTTCTGTATCTGTTACCTGTGGTGTCACCAGTGGTGCCAGCTGTGTGCCTTCTGCATCTGTTACCTGCAGTGTCACATGTAGTGCCAGCTGTTTGCCTTCTGCATCTGTTACCTGCAGTGTCACATGTGTTGCCAGCTGTGTGCCCTCTGCATCTGTTACCTGCGGTGTCACCAGTAGTGCCACCTGTGTACCTTCGGCATCTGATACCTGTGGTGTCACCAGTAGTGCCAGCTGTATATCTTCTGCATCTGTTACCTGTGGTGTCACCAGTGGTTCCGCTTTGTGCTTTCTGTATCTGTTACCTGCAGTTTCACCAGTGGTGCCAGCTTTGTGCCTTCTGCATCTGTTACCTGCATTGTCACCAGAGGTGCCAGCTGTGTGCCTTCTGCGTCTGTTTACTGCAGTGTCACCAGTGGTGCCAGCTGTTTGCCTTCTGCATCTGTTACCTGCAGTGTCAACAGTGGTGCCAGCTGTGTGCCTTCTGCATCTGTTACCTGCGGTGTCACCAGTAGTGCCAGCTGTGTGCCTTCTGCATCTGTTACCTGCAGTGTCACCAGTGGTGCCAGCTGTGTGCATTCTGCATCTGTTACCTGTGGTGTCACCAGTAGTGCCAGCTGTGTGCCTCCTGCACCTATTACCAGACAAGTTTACCAGTGGTGCCAGCTTTGTGCCTTCTGCATCTTTCACTTGAAGTGTCACCAGTGGTGCCAGCTTTGTGCCTTCTGTATTTGTTACCTGCAGAGTTATCAGTGGTGCCAGCTGTGTGCCTTCTGCATCTGCACCTGTGTGCCTTCTGCGTATGTTACCTGCAGTGTCACCAGTAGTGCCAGCTGTGTGCCTTCTGTATTTGTTACCTGCAGAGTTATCAGTGGTGCCAGCTGTGTGCCTTCTGCATCTGCACCTGTGTGCCTTCTGCGTATGTTACCTGCGGTGTCACCAGTGGTGCCAGCTGTGTGCCTTCTGCATGTTCAAACACTAGTTTTATATGTATTAACAACATATATATTAGTATGGTTGTCATAATACACGTTACATTAGGTGTGCACCCTGGGTACTGTCACTAGTAGTGCCAGCTGTGTGCCCTCTGCATCTGTTACCTGCGGTGTCACCAGTAGTGCCACCTGTGTACCTTCGGCATTTGATACCTGTGGTGTCACCAGTAGTGCCAGCTGTGTACCTTCTGCATCTGTTACCTGTGTAAGCTGATAAATAGATTGATAGATATAATATATTATACATAGTTGAATTTACTTTCATTCACATGAATTCAATATATAAAATCAGTCATAAATGTCTAATATAAAAACTACTGCAGTACTAAGCAACAACAAAAATATATATAACTAAAAATTTAGCTCAATGTAAGCATGTTAAAGGGACATGAAACCCAATGTTTTCCTTTCATGATTCAGACAGAGCATGTAATTTTAAATAACTGTGACGGATACCCCGGATACCCCGACTGGGTAGCTCCGCTAAACGGGTCCTGCTATCTCCCTGCCGACTGCAGCTATGTAGCTGGCAAGTGACCACAGCCTGTAGCCACTCCTGATGCCCAACAGCACCAGTACTCAGGGTCCCACCCTGTGGCAGACTCCAGCTACCCAGACTAGGTAGCTCTGCCAGAGTGTCCTTCCTCTGCCTGGAACAGCCTGCTATGTAGCCCAGGAAAGTGATTTCTATGTAGCCCAGGAAAGTGATTCTAGCAGGAGCCCACCTAAATGACTAGACAGACTAGCATTCAGGTGAAATAAGAACTGATTTGATTGTAAAACATACACTCCTTTTATACACACAGCTCATCTTGATAACACAAAGGATAATCCCACAAATTTCCCGCCATTTCCACCCCTCCAGACAGCCTGGCACCTCCATAGGAGCCACAGTCCCACATAATCCCAGTACCTAGGGGTGGCAGTTTTGGGGTGATCCCGGTGGAGCGGTGGCAGGGTATCATTTTAAAGATCTTGGTCCCCAGATGCCACAGTCCGAAATCAACATGATTCGTTACTGGGGACCGGAGTTATAGTCCATTGAAGTTATGGGGTTAGGGGTGTCCAAAAACCCCAGTTACCAAAGGAGCTCCCCTCTGACAATTGCCACAGCTCTTGTCCTCCTTAGGGGCTACCAATTTCCAAAAGAGCGGAGCTCTGGGGAAAAGGCCTGTTGGAGCAACCAGGGGTAAAGTTAGCGGATGTTTTGCTGTCCTGTGGCCAACCGGGAGTTCCAGGAGCCTGGCAAGCCTGAGAGGGGTTAGGCAGGTGTCCGTTGTGAGGCGGCCGACCAAGAGTTCCAGGAACCAGGACAGCCTAGGAGGGTTTTCCTGGTCATAAACCAACTCTTCTCTGAACACAAAAACAAGCAAAAACAAAGCAAACAAACAGCTTCCAGAGATGGTGGTTGCTCTGAGGAGCCCACAACCACTGATAAACAACAGGGGTGAGGTTGTAGTGGGGGTTGGGTGTATCCTTAGCTGTCTGGTATTCATGACATCTCCCCCCTTCCAGTTTGGCAGACCCGGCTAGACCCTTAACGGGTCAGCCAGGGGCTGTCCGACCGTGGCCCTCCACTTCTCGGTTGCTGGGAGAGGTTATCCCATCTCTCCTGAGCTTATGGCATCCTGGGGGGTTCCTGCTGGCATTTATAACCTGCGCCCTGGGTGCAGGAATAGTCACATAATGCAAAGTCCCAAACAAGTTTGCTAAGGCCAGCTCCCAAACAATTGCTGTTCCACAAATTCCAGTGTCCTTAAGTTCCATGGCCAAACTGTCTCCCTCTGTGACACTCACAAACAAAGCCAGTACCAGTTTCCCGGCAGTATACCCATCCCAGACTGTAGGTTGAGGTTGCTCCTTGGTGGGGCAGGCAAGACACAGGTGCCCAAACTGGTGGCACCAAATGCAGGGGCGGGTATCCAACAAAGCCATTGCTGGTTTCCCGGCTGTTGGTGGAAGTTGCTCCTTGGTGGGGCAGGCAAAACTCGGGTGCCCAAACTTGTGGCACCAACTGCATGAGCGGGTACCCCCCTGGCCTGCCCCCTGTGAGATATACTACAGGACAAGAAAAGGGTATAGACCCTGCAAGCTACTGAGGGGAGAGACCGTCTGTCTCTTCTCCCGAGAAGGAGATCTACTGCTGGGGAGGGAGGTCTACAACCTCTGCTCCATGGGAAACTGTGCTGCCGCTGGGGAGGGAGACCGGCTGTCTCTGCTATCTTTACGGGGTTCTGCCGCTGGGGAGAGAGAGACCAACAGTCTCCTCTCCCAGAAAAGGATTTAGCCGCTGGGGAGAGATATCGATACCCGTCTCTCCCTGAAAGGGCTTCTCTGAAAGGGGAGGGAGGACGACTTCCTCCACTCCCAGGGGATGGCTCTGCCGCTGGGGAGAGAGACCGGCTGTCTCCTCTCCTGGCCCCTGGCTCTGCCGCTGGGGAGAGAGACCGACTTTCTCCTCTCCCAGGAAGGGGTTCTGTTTATGGGGAGGGAGGACAACTACCTCTGCTCCCAGGGGATAGCTCTGCCGCTGGGGAGAGAGACCGACTGTCTCCTCTCCCGGCTCCTGGCTCTGCTGTTGGGGAGAGAGACCGACTGTCTTCTCTCCCGGCTCCTGGCTCTGCCACTGGGGAAGGAGACCGAATGTCTCTCCCAGAAAGGGGTTCGGCTTATGGGGAGGGAGGACGACTACCTCCGCTCCCAGGGGATGGCTCTGCCGCTGGGGAGAGAGACTGACTGTCTCCTGGCTCCTGGCTCTGCCGCTGGGGAGAGAGACTGACTGTCTCCTCTCCCAGGAAGGGGTTCTGCTTACAGGGAGGGAGGATGACTACCTCCGCTCCCAGGGGGTGGCTTTGACACTGGGGAGAGAGACTGACTGTCTCCTCTCCCAGGAAGGGATTCTGCTGCTGGGGAGAGTTATCGACATCCATCTCTCCCTTGTCCAAGTCCATAAGCTCGGGGCCTGGCTGCTGATCTGTATCTAGCAGCTCGTTGTCGCTGATGCTCAGTTGCCAATTCTCTAAGGCCAACCTCCATGATTCCCAGACTGCTGTATCATAGCTCCCTGCAGGCTCTGTGGCATGCTGTTTAACGCAATCTATCAGTCTTTTGTATCTCTGTGTCATCTCCAATTCCTTGCCACATATATAATCCAAATCGGCTTGCAGCCAGGGTACCCCGAGAGACTCAGCAGGCTCCCTCGGTACTCACAAATGTCCTTAAGTCTACACTCCTCCTGACTCCCAAAATCTGGGTCCTCTGCCATTAGTTCAAATAGTAATCCAGGGCCGCCGTAGCCAAAGCCCTCTGTGGGGACACCATCACCCCAACTTAGACAAGCTCTGTGCAGCAATGATGGAGTGGAGAGCGTGTAGATACTTATTACTGCAATAAAGGAGTTAAGATAGAAAACAGGCTCACGAGGCAGACTGTCCTAAAAACAGATTCTTAATTAGTTTAAAGGGGTCTTGCAGTGCTCATTACTTTAGTATAGGATAAATCTTTCTACAATACCCAACAGCCTAGGCATAAACTAACATTGTGAGTATGACACAGTTAAGCAATTAAATACTAAACCAGGGGTACAATTATAAGGGTTTCAAAAGTCTAAAGTCAGACTGGTATTTTACCTCTAGGTGGTCCATTGACCCCTGTACTGCTGTAGACTAGAGACATAACAGATATAATTAGGGCTTGATTACAAGTGGCGTGGCGCACTACTTAGCACTTTTGCTAGAAGTAAGCTTTTTTTGCATCGGAAGCGCACATATTACAAGTTGAAAGCAAAACGTTTGTGTGTGAGCAAAACCTGACGCGCACTAACCAAAGGACTTTCAATATCGCAACCGTGTTAAGGTATTCTCCCCATAGACTTTAATGAGAGGGGCTGTGCAGATTGCCAACACACTTATGAGTCTGATTCCATCTGCTTACATGTTTAGATTTGTCTTTGAGATTATTATATGTGTCCCTTGTGTACTATTACTCTGGTTCCCAATAGTTTCAATACCATTACCTGCTTTACAAAGAAATGAAGATATGCTACACACATATTTAAGCATATCTGACCAGTGGTGCATATTTATATGTTTATAAAATACTCATCAGTACCAGACTTTGGTACACACAGTTACAGAGCATAAAATGCAATAACACCAGTAATATTTTGTCTTATATTTGACTATAGGTGTTAGTTATACTGTATGTAGGTCTGATGATGATTGCGACTTTTTAACGACTATGGTCAGGCCATTTAAATACCCCTTATTGTTGGAATAGGGGCAATTTCACAGACTTTGCCCTGGGGCCTAGTGAAGGTTAGTTACTCAATATTTCCTCAGTAACAGTTCTAAACTGAGCACTCTCACAAACAGAAAATCAACTCACAACCCAATAAAGCTCACATCTCTACTTGTGTAACTTGCTGAAATGGTGCGTGTCTAGGACTTAGAACAAAATATGAAGTATAGGGCTGGATTACAAGAGGTGTGTTAAGCGTAGTGTGCATCATGATATCAGTACCAAGACCACACTAACTTTAGTATGGTATTATAACTTGAAATCTTGAAGTTGAAAGTAAAGAGATTTGCGCTTGTCAGATTTGCACGACTGAAGACCTTGCATAAAAGGTAAGGGGTTAAAAAAAATGTGCACCAAATACAACATTATTACATTAAAAAAATACAGTTACACTCATATAAACACTATAATGTGGGATTTTTTCCGTAAATGTAGTGTTTTTTATATTTTGTAACTTAGCGTTTATTTGTTTTGTAATTTAGTAATTTTTAATAAGGTTAATAGAAGATTTAAATAATTTGAGTAGGGTTAGGGTTTTTTAATATGTAATAGTTAATTTAATTGGTAGTTTAATTTAAGTGTAGTATAATAATTAGGGTAGGTTAATTAACAGTTTAATATAGTTTATTTAATTCTAAAGGTAAGTTTAAATTTATTTGAAGATAGGGATGTTGTAATTTTAATTTAAAGTTAGTGGGTTGTTAGGTTTAGGGGTTAATAGCTTAATATAGTTTATTACAATGTGGTGGGCTGGCGGTTTAGGGGTTAATAGGTTTAGCTAGTGGTAGTGATGTGGGAGGCCAGAGGTTTAGGAGTTAATAAATTAATTTAGGGAGCGGCGGGATAGGGGTCAATAACTTTATTTAGGTTGATGCGGGGTCCGGGAGCGGCGAGATAGGGGTTAATAACTTTATTTAGGTTTGCGGCATGGTCCGGGAGCGGAGGGATAGGGGTTAATAACTTTATTTAGGTTGTGGCGGGGTCCGGGAGCGGCGGGATAGGAGTCAATAACTTTATTTAGGTTGCGGCAGGGTCTGGGAGCGGCGAGATAGGGGTTAATAACCTTATTTAGGTTTGCGGCATGGTCCGGGAGCGGCGAGATAGGGGTTAATAACTTTATTTAGGTTTGCGGCATGGTCCGGGAGCAGCGGGATAGGGGTTAATAACTTTATTTAGGTTGCGGCGGGGTCCGGGAGTGGCAGGATAGGGGTTAATAACTTTATTTAGGTTGCAGCTGGGTCTGGGAGCGGCAGGATAGGGGTTAAACAGTTTAGTATAGTGGCAGTGTTTAGTGACAGGGTATAAATATAGTTGGTAAAAAGCCGAATAGACACGAGTTCGATGATTGTTAGTTAACAACAGTCCGATGCTCATCGCCCCGTACTTGGTGCGCGTCTTTTTTCCAGCTTTTTTTATAAATATGGAGATCGTTTTCAGCTCCGCGGCCGCGATGTTAGGCAAGCGTATTGGTGCCGGCGAATGCAGCATAGTTGAGGCTTTGATAAATATCCCCCATATACGGTACATATAGAGATACACACTTTAGCCCTTTCCAGTTGAATACCTTAAAACAAGAACAATCTATTTTAATCAATATTATATTTAAAGGGACACTAAACCTTTTTTTTTCTTTCATGATTTAGATAGAGCAGCAATTTTAAGCAACTTTCTAATTTACTCCTATTAACAATCTTTCTTCGTTCTCTTGCTATCTTTATTTAAAAATGCAGGAATTTAAGCTAAGGAGCCGGCCCATTTTTGGTTCAGCACTCTGGATAGCGCTTGCTGATTGGTGACTACATTTAGCAACCCAGGTGCTGAACCAAAAATGTTCCGGCTCCTAAGCTTACATTCTTGCTTTTCAAATAAAGATAGCAAGAGAAGGAAGATAATTTGATAATGGGGTAAATTAGAAAGTTGCTTAAAATTGCTGCATTATCTGAATCATTAAAGAAAAAATGTGGGGTTAGTGTCCCTTTAATCTTTCTTAAAGGGCCATTAAACCCAAAAAAATTATTTCATGATTCAGATAGAGAATAACATTTTAAACAACTTTCTAATTTACTTATATTATCTAATTTGCTGCAATCTTTAGATATCCTTTGTTAAAGAAATAGCAATGCACATTGGTGAGCCAATCACATGAGGCATCTATGTGCAGCCACCAATCAGAAGCTACTGAGCCTATCTAGATATGCTTTTCAGGAAAGAATATAAAGAGATTGAAGCAAATTAGACAATAGAAGTAAATTAGAAAGTTGTTTAAAATGGTTTTCTCTATCTGAATCATGAAAGAAAAAAATGTGGGTTTAAAGGGACATTAAACCCACAAAATTTCTTTCATGATTTAGATAGAGAAAACATTTTTAAACAAAATTACAATTTACGTCTAATTTGCTTAATTCTATAGATATCCTTTGCTGAGGAAATAGCAATACACATGAGTGAGCCAATCACAAGAGGCATCTGTGTGCAGCCACCAATCAGAAGCTACTGAGCCTATCTAGATATGCTTTCCAGCAAGGAATATCAAAATAGTGAAGCAAATTAGAAAGTTGTTTGAAATCACATGCTCTTTCTAAATCATGAAAGAAAAAATGTGGGTTTCATGTCCCTTTAATGTGTATTTACTGTAAATAATTTACACTCCAATGTTCTTCACATAGTAGAAACTGTTGTATGTGACTTTAAATAGATATTCTTATTTATCTGCATATACCTATAACTATCTTTTACAAAAAAAATATCATATACAAATTTATATTTATAACAATAAATAGAACATTTTCTTCTATGTGAAGACCACTGGAATGTAAAATATTAATAATTTATGCCGGTTGTAGGGTACTTGGTTAAAGGTGACCGGGTTAGTGCAGGAGCGATAGATGTTAGGTTTCTCAGTTTGCGCACTCCATTAAAGCATATGGGGAGAAGAAGTAAACGTGTTATTTGAAGTCCAGCGGTCAGCGTGCATCAGGTTTTACTCACACCGAAAAAAAAAAAATTTTTTACATTGCAATACGCGCACTATCCACTATTGTATAAAGTTTATTTTCAGCATCGCTAGCACTCAAGTATGAGCACTAAATGCCGCTCCACTAGTAATCTGGCCCATTAGTAAGGAAATTCAGATCTATGGGGTAGCTTTAGATCTTATGAATAAGTATACCAGTTAGTGATAGTGATTGCCCTTGCTCTAACTAGTGCTGCACACAAAACACACTGATACGTCATATAAAACCTTATAAAAAGTGTTATTGCTTGCCCTTGCTCTAACGCTAGTGCCGCATACAAAACACACTGATACGTCATATAAAACCTTATAAAACGTGTTACTGCTTGCCCTTGCTCTAACGCTAGTGCCGCATACAAAACACACTGATACGTCATATAAAACCTTATAAAACGTGTTACTGCTTGTCCTTGCTCTAACCCTAGTGCCGCACACAAAACACACTGATACGTCAAATAAAACCTTATAAAACGTGTTACTGCTTGTCCTTGCTCTAACCCTAGTGCCGCACACAAAACACACTGATACGTCAAATAAAACTTTATAAAACGTGTTACTGCTTGCCCTTGCTCTAACCCTAAAGCTGCACACAAAACACACTGATACGTCAAATAAAACTTTATAAAACGTGTTACTGCTTGCCCTTGCTCTAACCCTCGTGCCGCACACAAAACACACTGATACGTCAAATAAAACTTTATTAAACGTGTTACTGCTTGCCCTTGCTCTAACCCTCGTGCCGCACACAAAACACACTGATACGTCATATAAAACTTTATAAAACGTGTTACTGCTTGCCTTGCTCTAACGCTAATGCCGCACACAAAACACACTGATACGTCAAATAAAACTTTATAAAACGTGTTACTGCTTGCCCTTGCTCTAACCCTCGTGCCGCACACAAAACACACTGATACGTCATATAAAACTTTATAAAACGTGTTACTGCTTGCCTTGCTCTAACGCTAGTGCCGCACACAAAACACACTGATACGTCAAATAAAACTTTATAAAACGTGTTACTGCTTGCCCTTGCTCTAACCCTCGTGCCGCACACAAAACACACTGATACGTCATATAAAACTTTATAAAACGTGTTACTGCTTGCCTTGCTCTAACGCTAGTGCCGCACACAAAACACACTGATACGTCAAATAAAACTTTATAAAACGTGTTACTGCTTGCCCTTGCTCTAACCCTAGTGCCGCACACAAAACACTGATACGTCATATAAACTTTATAAAACGTGTTACTGCTTGCCCTTGCTCTAACCCTAGTGCCACACACAAAACACACTGATACGTCATATAAAACTTTATAAAACCTGTTACTGCTTGCCCTTGCTCTAACCCTAAAGCTGCACACAAAACACACTGATACGTCGTATAAAACTTTATAAAACGTGTTACTGCTTGCCCTTGCTCTAACCCTCGTGCCGCACACAAAACACACTGATACTTCATATAAAACTTTATAAAACGTGTTACTGCTTGCCTTGCTCTAACGCTAGTGCCGCACACAAAACACACTGATACGTCAAATAAAACTTTATAAAACGTGTTACTGCTTGCCCTTGCTCTAACCCTCGTGCCGCACACAAAACACACTGATACATCATATAAAACTTTATAAAACGTGTTACTGCTTGCCTTGCTCTAACGCTAGTGCCGCACACAAAACACACTGATACGTCAAATAAAACTTTATAAAACGTGTTACTGCTTGCCCTTGCTCTAACCCTAGTGCCGCACACAAAACACTGATACGTCATATAAACTTTATAAAACGTGTTACTGCTTGCCCTTGCTCTAACCCTAGTGCCACACACAAAACACACTGATACGTCATATAAAACTTTATAAAACCTGTTACTGCTTGCCCTTGCTCTAACCCTAAAGCTGCACACAAAACACACTGATACGTCGTATAAAACTTTATAAAACGTGTTACTGCTTGCCCTTGCTCTAACCCTAAAGCTGCACACAAAACACACTGATACGTCAAATAAAACTTTATAAAACGTGTTACTGCTTGCCCTTGCTCTAACCCTCGTGCCGCACACAAAACACACTGATACGTCATATAAAACCTTATAAAACGTGTTACTGCTTGCCCTTGCTCTAACCCTAGTGCCACACACAAAACACACTGATACGTCATATAAAACTTTATAAAACGTGTTACTGCTTGCCTTTGCTCTAACCCTAGTGCCACACACAAAACACACTGATACGTCATATAAAACTTTATAAAACGTGTTACTGCTTGCCTTTGCTCTAACCCTAGTGCCGCACACAAAACACACTGATATGTCATATAAAACCTTATAAAACGTGTTACTGCTTGCCCTTGCTCTTACCCTAGTGCCACACACAAAACACTGATACGTCATATAAAACTTTATAAAACGTGTTACTGCTTGCCATTGCTTAACCCTAGTGCCGCACACAAAACACACCGATACGTCATATAAAACTAAATAAAACCTGTTACTGCTTGCCCTTGCTCTAACCCGAGTGCCGCACACAAAACACTGATACGTCATATAAAACTATATAAAAAGTGTTACTGCTTGCCCTTGCTCTAACCCTAGTGCCACATACAAAGCACACTGATACGTCATATAAAACTTTATAAAACCTGTTACTGTTTGCCCTTGCTCTAACCCTCGTGCCGCACACAAAACACACTGATACGTCATATAAAACTATATAAAAAGTGTTACTGCTTGCCCTTGCTCTAACCCTAGTGCCACATACAAAACACACTGATACGTCATATAAAAATTAATAAAACTTGTTACTGCTTGCCCTTTGTCTAACCCTAGTGCCGCACACAAAACACACTGATACATCATATAAAACTATATAAAACGTGTCACTGCTTGCCCTTGCTCTAACCTTTGTGCCGCACACAAAACACACTGATATGTCATATAAAACTTTATAAAACCTGTTACTGCTTGCCCTTGCTCTCACCCTACTGCAGCACACAAAACACTGATAAGTCAGATAAAACTATATAAAACATGTCACTGCTTGCCCTTGCTCTTACCCTTGTGCCGCATCACAAAATACACTGATACGTCACATAATACTTTATAAAATGTGTTACTGCTTGCCCTTGCTCTAACCCTAGTGCTACACACAAAACACACTGATACGTCATATAAAACCTTATAAAACATGTCACTGCTTGCCCTTGCTCTAACCCTAGTGCCGCACACAAAACACACTGATATGTCATATAAAACTTTATAAAACGTGTTACTGCTTGCCCTTGCTCTAACCCTAGTGCCACACACAAAACACACTGATACATCATATAAAACTTTATAAAACCTGTTACTGCTTCCCCTTGCTCTAACCCTTGTGGCAAACACAAAACACAGTGATACGTCATATAAAACTTTATAAAACGTGTTACTGCATGCCCTTGCTCTAACCCCAGTGCCGCACACAAAACACACAGATACGTTATATAAAACTATATAAAATGTGTTACTGCTTGCCCTTGCTCTAACCCTAGTGCCGCACACAAAACACACTGATACGTCATATAAAACTTTATAAAATGTGTTACTGCTTGCCCTTGCTCTCACCCTAGTGCAGCACACAAAACACACTGATACGTCATATAAAACTTTATAAAATATGTTACTGCTTGTCCTTGCTCTAACCCTAGTGCCACACACAGAACACACTGATACGTCATATAAAACCTTATAAAACGTGTTACTGCTTGCCCTTGCTCTAACCCTAGTTCTGCACACAAAACACACTTATACGTCAGATAAAACTTTATAAAACGTGTTACTGCTTGCCCTTGCTCTAACCCTAGTGCCGCACACAAAACACACTGATACGTCATATAAAACCTTATAAAACGTGTTACTGCTTGCCCTTGCTCTCACCCTAGTGCCCCACAAAAAATACACTGATATGTCATATAAAACCTTATAAAACGTGTTACTGCTTGCCCTTGCTCTAACCCTAGTGACGCACACAAAACACACTGATATGTCATATAAAACTTTATAAAACGTGTTACTGCTTGTCCTTGCTCTAATCCTAGTGCCACACACAAAATACACTGATACGTCATATAAAACTTTATAAAACGTGTTACTGCTTGCCCTTGCTCTAACCCTAGTGACGCACACAAAACACACTGATACGTCATATAAAACTTTATAAAACATTTTACTGTTTGCCCTTGCTCTAACGTTAGTGCCGCACACAAAACACACTGTTACGTCATATAAATCTTTATAAAACGTGTTACTGCTTGCCCTTGCTCTAACCCTCGTGCCGCACACAAAACACACTGATACATCATATAAAACCTTATAAAACGTGTTACTGCTTGCCCTTGCTCTAACCCTAGTGCCGCACACAAAACACACTGATACGTCATATAAAACTTTATAAAACATTTTACTGTTTGCCCTTGGTCTAACGCTAGTGCCGCACACAAAACACACTGTTACGTCATATAAATCTTTATAAAACGTGTTACTGCTTGCCCTTGCTCTAACCCTCGTGCCGCACACAAAACACACTGATACATCATATAAAACCTTATAAAACGTGTTACTGCTTGCCCTTGCTCTAACCCTAGTGCCGCACACAAAACACACTGATACATCATATAAAACTTTATAAAACCTGTTACTGCTTCCCCTTGCTCTAACCCTTGTGGCAAACACAAAACACAGTGATACGTCATATAAAACTTTATAAAACGTGTTACTGCATGCCCTTGCTCTAACCCCAGTGCCGCACACAAAACACACAGATACGTTATATAAAACTATATAAAATGTGTTACTGCTTTCCCTTGCTCTAACCCTAGTGCCGCACACAGAACACACTGATACGTCATATAAAACCTTATAAAACGTGTTACTGCTTGCCCTTGCTCTAACCCTAGTGCTGCACACAAAACACACTTATACGTCAGATAAAACTTTATAAAACGTGTTACTGCTTGCCCTTGCTCTAACCCTAGTGCCGCACACAAAACACACTGATACGTCATATAAAACCTTATAAAACGTGTTACTGCTTGCCCTTGCTCTCACCCTAGTGCCCCACAAAAAATACACTGATATGTCATATAAAACCTTATAAAACGTGTTACTGCTTGCCCTTGCTCTAACCCTAGTGACGCACACAAAACACACTGATATGTCATATAAAACTTTATAAAACGTGTTACTGCTTGTCCTTGCTCTAATCCTAGTGCCACACACAAAATACACTGATACGTCATATAAAACTTTATAAAACGTGTTACTGCTTGCCCTTGCTCTAACCCTAGTGCCGCACACAAAACACACTGATATGTCATATAAAACTTTATAAAACGTTTTACTATTTGCCCTTGCTCTAACGTTAGTGCCGCACACAAAACACACTGTTACGTCATATAAATCTTTATAAAACGTGTTACTGCTTGCCCTTGCTCTAACCCTCGTGCCGCACACAAAACACACTGATACGTCATATAAAACCTTAGAAAACATGTTACTGCTTGCCTTGCTCTAACGCTAGTGCCGCACACAAAACACACTGATACGTCATATAAAACTTTATAAAATGTGTTACTGCTTGCCGTTGGTCTAACGCTAGTGCCGCACACAAAACACACTGTTACGTCATATAAATCTTTATAAAACGTGTTACTGCTTGCCTTGCTCTAACGCTAGTGCCGCACACAAAACACGCTGATACGTCATATAAAACTTTCTAAAACGTGTTACTGCTTGCCCTTTGTCTAACCCTAATGCCGCACACAAAATACACTGATACGTCAGATAAAACTTTATAAAACGTGTTACTGCTTGCCATTGCTCTAATCCTAGTGACGCACACAAAATACACTGATACGTCATATAAAACTTTATAAAACATGTTACTGCTTGCCATTGCTCTAATCCTAGTGACGCACACAAAATACACTGATACGTCATATAAAACTTTATAAAACATGTTACTGCTTGCCATTGCTCTAATCCTAGTGACGCACACAAAACACACTGATACTTCATATAAAACCTTATAAAACTTGTTACTGCTTGTCCTTGCTCTAACCCTAGTGCCGCACATAAAACACACTGATACGTCATATAAAACTTTATAAAACGTGTTATTGCTTGCCCTTGCTCTAACACTAGTGATGCACACAAAACACACTGATATGTCGTATAAATCTTTATAAAACGTGTTACTGCTTGCCCTTGCTCTCACCCTAGTGAAGCACACAAAACACACTGATACGTCATATAAAACCTTATAAAACCTGTTACTGCTTGCCCTTGCTCTCACCCTAGTGATGCACACAAAACACACTGATATGTCATATAAAACTTTATAAAACGTGTTACTGCTTGCCCTTGCTCTCACCCTAGTGCCACACACAAAACACACTGATACGTCATATAAAACTTTATAAAACGCTTTACTGCTTGCCCTTGCTCTAACCCTATTGCCGCACACAAAACACACTGATATATCATATAAAACTTTATAAAACATGTTACTGCTTGCCCTTGCTCTCACCCTAGTGATGCACACAAAACACACTGATATGTCATATAAAACTTTATAAAACGTGTTACTGCTTGCCCTTGCTCTCACCCTAGTGCCGCACACAAAACACACTGATACGTCATATAAAACTTTATAAAACATGTTACTGCTTGCCCTTGCTCTCACCCTAGTGATGCACACAAAACACACTGATATGTCATATAAAACTTTATAAAACGTGTTACTGCTTGCCATTAATCTAACCCTAGTGCCGCACACAAAACACACTGATACGTCATATAAAACTTTATAAAACGTGTTACTGCTTGCCCTTGCTCTAACCCTAGTGCCGCACACAAAACACACTGATACGTCATATAAAACTTTATAAAACGTGTTACTGCTTGTCCTTGCTCTAACCCTAGTGCCGCATACAAAACACACCTATATGTCATATAAAACTATATAAAACGTGTTACTGCTTGCCCTTGCTCTAACCCTAGGGCCGCACACAAAACACACTGATACGTCATATAAAACTTTATAAAACGTGTTACTGCTTGCCCTTGCTCTCACCCTAGTGCCGCACACAGAACACACTGATACGTCATATAAAACTTTATAAAACGTGTTACTGCTTGCCCTTGCTCTAACCCTAGTGACGCACACAAAACACACTGATACGTCATATAAAACTTTATAAAACGTGTTACTGCTTGCCCTTGCTCTAACCCTAGTGACGCACACAAAAAACACTGATACTTCATATAAAACTTTATAAAACGTGTTACTGCTTGCCCTTGCTCTAACCCTATTGCTGCACACAAAACACACTGATATGTCATATAAAACTTTATAAAACGTGTTACTGCTTGCCCTTGCTCTAACGCTAGAGCCGCACACAAAACACACTGATATGTCATATAAAACTTTATAAAATGTGTTACTGCTTGCCCTTGCTCTAACCCTAGTGCCGCACACAAAACACACTGATACGTCATATTAAACTTTATAAAACGTGTTACTGCTTGCCCTTGCTCTAACCCTTGTAATGCACACAAAACACACTGAAACGTCATATAAAACTTTATAAAACGTGTTACTGCTTGCCCTTGCTCTAACCCTAGCGCCACACACAAAACACACTGATACGTCATATAAAACTTTATAAAACGTGTTACTGCTTGCCCTTGCTCTAACCCTAGCGCCGCACACAAAACACACTGATACGTCATATAAAACTTTATAAAACGTGTTACTGCTTGCCCTTGCTCTAACCCTAGCGCCGCACACAAAACACACTGATACGTCATATAAAACTTTATAAAACGTGTTACTGCTTGCCCTTGCTCTAACCCTAGCGCCGCACACAAAACACACTGATATGTCATATAAAACTTTATAAAACACAGAAGGCAACAAGGATTTGTGTTAAAAAGACCAATAGTCCCATTTAATAACCATTTTCAGTTAAAAAAATTAACTTTAATGAATTATTATTATAGTGAATTTCATATTAAATCATACCCTCATTTTCACCTTTGGTTTGCAGTCCTGGGAAAGTTCCTATGAACATCCAGATCAGTAAAGAAGTCTGCATGGTGCAGGAAATCAGACATCCAACTCTCCCAAACCTGCAATAGGCTCTATTCAGTCTCTAATCTGTGTCAGTTCTTCAGCACCATTTCACATTACTCACATTATATGAATGTGACATCAAAAGAAACTTAAATACTGAGACTTTCTATTGTTTTTTTCAAGTGTATGTTGCAAGAAACTTCCTCTTGATTGTTCATTTTTAAAATTAGATCCAAATATCTCTGAAGACTTCTGTATTTTTAATCTTATCTTTGTACATAAATATTTCCTCATACAAAATGATCTGGGCATTTGGATATATTAATTAAAACGCATTTAAACAGAAGTCTACGTTTTCATAGTTACTTTCTGCCTATTACTTTATTCTGTCAAATGATTAGGAACAGTTGGTCCCAGCAGGGCTGGACTGGAAATAAAAAAGCAGCCCAGGAAATATATGAAGACCAGCCCTACTTTATTACCTATTATGAGTTGGCAGAGGTGGGGGTACTCAGTACCGGTGAGTACTCCCACAAAAAAAGCCCTGTATATATATATATGAATATCTATTTATAAATACATAGAATATATACTGCTATATACAGAACATTGGAATGAAAAATATTTACAGTAAATACATAGTTAAAACCTTTATTAAATATGAATATTGCATAACTATGTTTTTACATATTTTCATCTACTTAACTGTAAAGGGCTCCAATGCACTAATATATATGTCTATATGTGAATTTATTACTTTTTTCAGCATTTTTTTATTTAGAATCCTTCAAACATTACATAGGCCCCTATTTATCAAGGTCTGTTGGAGCTGATCAGACAGTGCGGATCAGGTCCGCCTGACCTCGCTGAATACGGCGAGCAATACGCTCGCCATATTCAGCATTGCACCAGCAGCTCACAAGAGCTGCTGGTGCAACGCCGTGCCCTGCAGACTCGCTGCCAATGGGCTGCCAGCAGGGGGGTGTCAATCAACCCGATCGTACACGATCTGGTTGATTTCCGGTGATGTCTGTCCGCCTGCTCAGAGCAGGCGGACAGGTTATGGAGCAGCGGTCTTTGTGACCGCTGCTTCATAACTGCTGTAGGCTCGCCAGGAACACGGGGCATCAAGCTCCTTACGGAGCTTGATAAATATGCCCCATAGTCTCAAGTCGGTAACAATGTAAGGATTACAAACTGTGTAGCAGAATATTATCTTATCAACATGGATTCTTGTTTTTACATTTTTATAAGAAGCTTTGAACATTAAACGTATGCAGTCTTATTTACCAAGTAATAGCACTAGTTCAAACCAGTTGCCCATCTGATTAGTATATAATATCTTTTATGATATCTTGTTACACGTGTCGCCTTTAGTAATATTTCCCTTGCGCCTTTTTTAGCTCACTTGTATCTTAGGTGTGTCATGTAATAGTGCAAGTTTTAATATGTGTCAATTCTGAGAAAATGGGTTGGTGGAGAGACGTTTTATGTGTTGTTCCCAGATGACTTGCGATTCGATAAATGAATCATTTTTGTCTGATCTATAGGATCTGTACTCTTCTAGTTCCATGAATTCAGTTACCTTTTGTCTCCACATCACCAAGTCCGGAACTCCACCTGATTTCCAGTTTCTGGCTATGAGGACCTTCACGCTGTTTATCATTACTCTCAATAATGGTTTATAGTGTCTGGATGGGAGTTTAGCTGATTTATTGAGCAGCCATATCAAGGGGTCTTGGGGGAAAGACGTCTGTAAGACTTCCATTTCTTTGATTATGTCCCGCCAATATTGGTTAATCTGGGAAGACCACCACCACATATGTGCCATTCCGCTGCCCACGTGCCCGCACCTCCAGCATCAATTACTCAGTGATGGAAATAGTTTATGCAGTCTCTTTGGGGTTAGATACCAACCGTGAAAAATGTATTTCTAGTATGGAGACAGATGAGGATGATGATTTTGTATTGTGAAAGATGTTAGTGGCAGATTGTGGAGTTATTATGACCCCTAAATCTTTTCCCCAAGATTCTATGGAGCGTGGTAGATTGCCTGCCTGGAAGGGGTTGGGTGAAGAGTTTATATATAAAGGACAATAAATGTTTTACGGGTGATGCTGATTGGTATAACTTTTTTAGATTGGTTAGGGGGCAGGTCATGTTACAAGTTTGCTTGTGTGTTGATATGTAGTGGTGTAGTCTCCTATAAGTGAACCAGTTGTGCGCCCAAGATAGGCCTCTCTCTTGTATTTGGGATTGTGGGATTGTGCCAGCTTACCCAATCAAAGGCTTTTCAGCGTCGGTAGAAAGCCACACTGCTGGTATTCCTTTTCTCTTAGCATGCCACATTAAATGAAGATTGCGGACGGTGTTATCTTTAGCTTCCTGGTTGGTGACAAAGCCCACTTGGTCCTGGTGTATAAATTGTGGTAAAACTAGATTTAATCTATTTATTATTTTCGTAAATATTTTAACGTCCGAATTCAGCAACGATATTTGGCAATAATTTGGGATTTGATCTGTGGACTTGTTAAGGATTAGGAATAATTGTTATGTGGGCTTGAAGGGTGGGGGGGGAGGGTTTGTTGTTATCTATACTATTGAAATAAGTTAAAAGATGTGGGGCCAGGAGGCAGCCAAATATTGGCCCATTTGGCGTTGTTTATGTTCTATACTTTCTAGGAGGGAGCGGACTTTGGGGAATTGTTTATGAATTTCCTGTAATTTGCTAAGGTTCTCTAGAAGAGATTTTAAATAGATCTAGTTTTGTTTTATTTTGGCTTCCTTCAAGGTTATAAGTTTCCCTCTAATGACGCATTTGTGGGCCTCCCATATGCACTATATGTCAGGTGTGCTATTCAGTCTAAAGTATTCTTCTATGAATTTTGTGAGCATAGATTAGTCTAATTTCCCCACTCGTGTATTTGTAAAGTGGGCCATTTGAGTGTACAGCTAATCATGGCATGGTCGGACCATGTGAGGGGGGAAATGTTTGTGTGTTGTAAGAGATCTAAGCTAGTGACATCTATTAATAGGTAGTCGATCCTGGTATATATCTGATGGGGGTGTGAATAGAAGGTCTAATCTTTTGTGGTTGGGTGGTGAAGTCTCCAGGCAAAATGCACAGCCAGATTAGATAGAGTAGATTGTATCTGCTTTAAAGTTTTATGGGACACAGATGACACTCCAGAAGAGCAATTCATTGCAGGATCTAGGGCTAGGTTAAGATCTCCTCCCATTATCAGGCTTCCTCTCGCTATTTCTAGTATCTTGTTACATATATGATGAAAGAATTGGGTTGGGTTTGTGTTTGGAGTATATATATTAGCTATGGTTGTTTTCCTATTGTAGAGAGTTCCCACTATTATTATATATCTCCCTTCTTTATCCTTGCATATATTGGTCACCTGAAATAAAAAAGTGTATTTTTGATAAGGACACCTACCCCGTTATGTTTAGTTGAATGGGATGCTAGATATGAAGAACCGAATCTCCAGAGGGATGGGAGAGGTTCACGTCCCCTTTTAAATTGAGTCTGTTGTAATAGTACTATGTCACATTTAAGTCTCTTATAGTCCCTTAGGGCAATGCATAATTTTTTTGGTATGTTTAGCCCTTTGACGTTGTGTGATAGAATTTTTATGTCTAATGGGTTCTGTGTGGGGGTAGTGGCACTATTTCTATTAAACTTAAGTATACTATGATTATGTGGGCATAGTGGTTGTACGACTATAGTAAAAAAAAAACTGTGAGATAAATTGGATAAGGCGATGTCAAAGATACAATGACCAGGCGAACTAGTTTCTGCATAAAAACAAACTGCTTCACAAAAACGAACAATTACAGTAAAACAAACAGTAACAATAAAACAAGCAATACAAACAATGAGTGTATCTTGCAAGTCATACACCATTTTGAAGGGGGGAAAGTGTTGTCAGGTTGTGCTCTAGGCTTCTATGTAGGTGCATACTAGGGTGAGGCAAAATAGAGCCTTATTAGGGGTTTTAAGCTGGTTATGGGGAACATGCGGGTGGGGAAACACCTGCTAGGAGCAGTGCTATTTGTCTAGCTTGTGACCCGCTTAAGAGCGGGGGTTTCTAATTTGTAGACCAGTAGGATCTAGTATGGGTGTGATTTTTACACTTAAGGACATAGGGATACATCTCAATAAAGTTTGAATAATTTGGGCATGCAATACACCTCACTATATCATACAGTAACATAGATCATGATACAACACAGTCAACACAGTCAGTAACATATATCATCATACCACCGACCACAGCCTGGGCTGATTTCTGGAGCAGAGGTTGTTGTTCAGAGGTCCTAAAGCATTGGATTGTAGCAGAGCTTTGTCCCTCTGTGATAATGGAATGGGCCTGTAGCTTTTCTGCTAGCTGTAATCAAGCGTCCTGTGATGCCGATGGACCTGTTTTTTGCTGTACTTTTCTCCATTGAGGATGTTGTTCTTTAGGATGTGCAAAGTCCAGGTTTGATTGTGAAGGTGGTATCTCTATGACCTTGTCTGGAGGTGGAATAAGCAAAATGTTTAGCGTTTTTACCATATTTTCCAGATCATTGAAGTTTTTATATACAATCTGAGAGCCATTGTGGTTTACTATAAGACTGAAAGGGAACCCCCAGCGGAACCTGATATTGTTCTTTTGCAGGGTTTTGGTTATAAATCCTACTTCTCTTCGCCGTTGAATAGTCTGTGGGCTGAGATCTTAATATAATTGCAGGCTATGGCCTTGGAAGGAGATGGTTTGCCTGGATCTAGCAGCCTGCCAGATGTCTTCTTTTGTTGTATACTTCAAGAATCCAAGAATAACATCTCTTGGGGGGGGGCGGTGGTTTAGTTGCAGGCCTTAAGGCTCTATGTGTCCTTTCTATTTCCTCATTCTGGAGGGGGGGGGTCGGGGGTTAGGAAGTGGAATAGATCTTTAATGTAGTTTTTAAGTTGATCTTGAGTGATTTCCTCTAGGATCCCCCTAATCCTAAGGTTGTTCCTCCTCCCCCTGTTATCAAGGTCTTCAATTTTTTCTTGTAAATCTTGTAGCGTTGAGTCCTGTATGGACAGTTGTTGAGTGTTGGAGCTTACTAGATTGTTTCATGTATCTTGTCCTTCTTCCAGGTAGTCAATTCTGGACCCTAATTCGTTAAGATCTTTCTTAAGCTCTTCCTTTATAAAAGACTTCAAAGATTCCAGATCTGTTTTTGAGGGCAGACCTACTATTTGAGACTTACAACTAACAGCGATTTGTGTTGACTGTCGGGGGTATCTGTGTGAGGGCCCGGTATTAGAGTTTTCTTAGGCTATGAGTTTTCAGGGACAGCATACTCACTTGGTTGAAAAAGGAGGACACAGAGGGGGCGAGGGATGGGGGCTTATTTTGTTTTTCTATTCTTGGTCCTTTTTTGGCTGCCATCGCTGATCTGTACTTAGGCTGGAATATTGAGCGTAAAGGAGTAGGCCAATCACCAAGCCTTGAGAGAGGTTTATATTTTTTTATAACAATGTCTCTGATGTTATATTGGCAGCGTGTGTAGGTTAGACAGTCCCTCCAAGTTAAGGTCTTTAAAAGGGACAACTGATTTGTGGCCCCAGTTCAGTTATAGTTAAGCTGCCTTATTATAAAGACACCCTCATGAGATAAAAAGAAAAAGGAGTGTGGGTGTCTGCAGGTGATTGCAGTGATCTATGTAGTGTCAGTACTGTACTCACTTAATCCTGGTGCTTTATCCCACGTGGGCTGTATTAGGCTGGTTCACTAGACAGGCTATTTGGCCAGGCTGTGGGTCCCAATTTCCCCATGGTTAATGATTCCAGGGCTTGTTATTTCCTTTGTACCGGTCGGTCCCACGTGTATGAGCTGTCATGTGGTGGGGTCTGGTCACCGGCCTTTGTGTCCTGGATTGCAATAGGAGCTCTGTGCAAAGATGGCACGTGATGCAGGCCACAATATTGCACCACCAAGTCCCCATCAGAGTGCCCGCTCTAGATTAGTTAGTTGCGGATATGCATACCAACCCTAGGTGGCGTTTTTTTGAAGGCTTTGTTTGCCCCTTGATGCAGTTGAAAGCCCTGACAACTCCGGAGCTCTTTTGCTATGCTACAATGTCCGCCCCCGAATTCATAACTTTTTTATATGTGAATTCATAACTTTTTTATATGTGAATTCATAACTTTTTTATATGTGAATTCATAACTTTTTTATATGTGAATTCATAACTTTTTTATATGTGAATTCATAACTTTTAGTTTTATGTAAAAACATAGGAAAGAGATAAAAGTGTAACTACCTTAAATTTGCAGCATCAATTAGCTGAAGCAATAAAAACAGAGCTGCAGTAATTACTAATTACTTTCCAGAACACTTAAAGGGACAGTCTACACCAGGAATTTTTATTGTTTAAAAAGAGAGCTAATCCCTTTATTACCCATTCCCTAGTTTTGCACAACCAACACAGATATACAAATACACTTTTTACCTCTGTAATTACCTTGTATCTAAGCCTCTGCAAACTGCCCCCTTATTTCAGTTCTTTTGACAGACATCCATTTTAGCCAATCAGAGCTGGCTCACCTGAACTCCACGTATGTGAGCACAGTGTTATCTATATGACACACATGAACTAACACCACACATGAACTAGCACCCTCTAGTGGTGAAAAACTGTCAAAATGCTCTGAGAGAAGAGGATGCCTTCAAGGGCTTAGAAAATAGCATATGAACCTCCCAGGTTTAGCTTTCAACTAAGAATATCAAGAGAACAAAGCAAAATTGGTGATAAATGTAAATTGGAAAATTGTAATTAAATTCTCTATTCGAATCATGAAAGTTTATTTTGGACTAGACTGTCCCTTTAAATATGTAGGAGTAGTTTATCTTGGGGGGTTGTGGTGGTATATGGGGTTAATAGGTTACCAGGCTTATTGTGTTGGAGGGTTGTGGCAGTGTAGGGGTTAATAGGTTAGGGATTTATTGCATTGTGGGGGTTGTGGCAATATAGGGGTTAATAGGCTACCAGGCTAATTGTGTTGGAGGGTTGTGGCAGTGTAGGGGTTAATAGGTTAGGGGCTTATTACATTGGGGGTTGTGGCAGAATAGGGGTTAATAGATTACCCGTGTTATTGTGTTGGAGGATTGTGGCATTGTATGGGGTTAATAGGTCTTATTGCATTGAGGGTTGTGGTGGTTTAGGGGTTAATAGGTTAGGGGTGGTAAGGTCTTTGGGTTATGGCAGATTAGGGGTTAATTAATGTAGGTTGTGCTGGGGGGTGAGGGTGCCTAAGGGGCTAATAGTTTATTTTAGTATTGAATGTATATCCTATGTTACAGTGATATGCATTGTCATCTATTAATGCATATTATTTTAAGTAAGTATCTAACTTAAAATGCCGTTATTTTTCATTGTTATTTCTATTATTTTAAGCATAAATATATAATTTAAATGTTATATTTATGTTTAAAGTGAAGGTAAAGTTTGATGAATGAAAGCCCGTTTTTTAAAAATACTAATTAAAACAGGGGCACTTTCATTCATCAAAGTTTACAAAGCAGATGTTTTGATTAAAAACTTACCTTTTTTTCTTTTCACAGCCAGAGCAGCTTCCCCCTCCTGGAAATCCTCTCTTCACACGTCAGTAATGACTAATCCGGCTTCCTCCAATCAAAGCATGGCCTCAGGCAATGACTACCCTGGGGGGAAAGCCGTGATTGGAGGAAGCCGAATTAGTCATTGCTGACGTGTGAAGAGAGGAAATCCAGGTGGGGAAAGCTGCTCTGGCTGTGAAAAGAAAAAAAGGTTTAATCAAAATGGCTGCTTTGTAAACTTTGATGAATGAAAGTGTCCCTGTTTTTAATAGTATTTCTAAAAAACAGGTTTTCATTCATCAAAATTTACCTTCACGGGGGGGCGGAGTTAGCCACTGAACTGTTCAGACGTGCGTGTGCTGAGCTCCTGAGCCCTAAAGCCATAAAAAGCCATATAAAGGACTATTTTTGGGTCATTTGCCCAACTTATTATTAGAAACATCGTGGACACTGAATAGGGGCAGAATATTGTACCCAACTCAACCTTTTGGGCTCCCTTACGCAGAAACTGTCGGCTGCATCACTGCGGTATACAGACCAGGCCTTCACCGCTCATTGCCGAACTTGCCAGAGAGGTACCCTGAGTGAGACTGCCGATTCCCTAACTACCCAGACCTACTGGCCTGCCTCTCGCACCACTAACGCCACTTACCGCAACCCATCTGCAGCGGACAGACTCCTAATTGGTCCCACAACTAGTGCGGTAGCTCCCCACCTACTCCGGAGGGTCGGGGCTCCGCTCCGGAGTAACCGTCTAACCCGCCTTAGCCTGCCCAGCCTCTGATTGAGCCTCATTCTACCGCATCACTCCGGAGGGTCGGGGATCCGCTCCGGAGTGCTTCGCTGCTGTCTCTTCCCATGCGAGTGGGGCTGTCTGGCGCTTAGGAGCTTTCCTGAGCTACCTCTGGAACACCTGAGGTTACCGGACCTGTGGTTGACCGCTACACTGACCATCCTCACCTCCCGGTGGGTCCGGTGACCCCGAAGATCTGCCAGGTTTTTGCGGTCCCTGGGGACCAACTACGATCCTTCCCCAGCAAGCCTTAAGAAAAGGCGCGAAGACCCGCCATCTTGGGGCCTTCTCACTTTTGCAACTCCTACACAGAGAGCCCAGTCGATTGCAAGGCTCACGGCCCTTGAGATATATTACAAATCCATCAGCTTTTTGCTTCACAAGTGCCCTACAGCAAGACCGGGTAAGAGCCAGTCTGTTCAGCCGACACCTTTCTCTGTTTCCTCTGACCCCGGTGAGTAGCCTGCATACATGTAACTATCACACGGCAGCAGGTACAATAAGAATCACCCCTGCTATAGAGACTTTTTCTCTCAACTATACCTTCCTAAAGAGAGTAACTTTGTTGGGACATGCTCATTACCCACACTGAACTGGCCTTACACCTGCCACACATTTAATACTGATTGCTTGACTGGGAAAAGTTGTACTCTCACCTATACCTAAGGCCAAACTTTATATAGCGGAGCTTCCAACTATAAGTGTACTGTTGATGTTCATTTATTGCTGCTGCGTCAGCTCAGGTGTCCTTGAGCATCAGCTTAAGGTGGAGTGTTACTTTAATCTGCCTAACAACCTTAACCCTTTGCAGGCCCTCAGATACCGTAAATATACCGGACACACAAAATTGCAATTAATTTCTGCACTGTTTTACTGCTTGCCTAACTGCCTCTTTTCTCTACAGGTTGCTCTCTTCATAATTAATGTGTATTGCACTTAGATAGATACGTGTAACCGAGCAAGAGCAATCCCTCAAGACTCATCCTTTCCGGCCTGGCTTGTCCAGGCTGGTCACTTCCACTTCCCTTTTCCCCTTCCCTTGGGTCGTATCCCTCTCCCCCGAGTCGAGAGGGAATATTGGTGTTTTTGGTGCAGTTAGCCCGACAATATTGCTGATGGAGTAGTGTGTGCTAACTACCCCTTATAGCGATACAGGCCAAAACAATTCTGCTTTGATGTAATATATTCTTTAACTATGTAGGTAGCCCCTTGATGCCGTGACCCCAGTCAGCCTGATTAAAGCAGACCACTATAGTGCTATCTTTATCCTTAATTTTGCTGAATGTCCATGCAAAGCCGAAAAATGCCCCAAACCTTCAAAAGAAAACAAAGCCCCCTAACACGCCTAAACGCACAGTGGTGGACCATTTCAGTAAACCCCTTTCTAGATCCCCAGCTGGCACAGATGAAGAGCTCACGGATGTCAGTGATTCTGCTGAAACTCCTAATGAGACTGCCCTGCTTCAATCAGTGGGGCGCTCCCTACGCACCGGCCAGGAGGTTAACAACAATCTTATGGATTCTATTACAACACTCTTGGCCTCTCACCATGACTCCCTCTCAAAGAAATTCGAGAAGAGCCATGCAGATCTGAAGCGTGATATAGCTTCTATTGGAGAACGCACTGACACCATTGAACGTAAGCAAGAAGATTTAATGATCGACCACACCAACCTACTGGGCTACTCTCAGTGCTTAGCTGAACAAATCTCTGATCTAGAGGTCAAACTAGCCGACCTTGAGGACCGCACCCGGCGCAACAACATCCGAGTGAAGGGTATCCCGGAGTCTGTCCTCCCTCAAGACCTAGACAAGTACCTACGAGAGTTTTTCACCGCTATTATTGGCCCAGAGGAAGGCCAGGAAATGCTGATTGATAGGGCACACAGGGCATTGAGACCCAGGTCAGCAGAGGGAGATAAACCAAGAGACGTTGTAGCACGGCTACACTACTACACCTTTAGAGATAAATTACTTCGGGCATTAGTAGGTGGCAGAAACCTCCCAGAACAGTACTCTGACCTACAAATCTATCAAGACCTCTCCCCACACACTCTCCAACTAAGGCGCCACTATCAGCCTTACACTAGACAAAGCCATAAAATACAGATGGGGATTTCCTGTGAAGCTTCACGTCACTAAAGATGGCCACCAGTACACAGTATCCACCCCACAACAAGCTAGAGAAGTCATGCAGAGGTGGGATTTGTTACCACCAGATCCACCTGGAGTTCATCACGACAAAGACCCCACCAGAGGACTGAGAGCCTCGGCCCCTGAGTGGCGGCCCCTTCCCCAGAGACTGAGCAACACCCAGAAGAAACATCAACAGCGATCGGGCCAGACCCCATCTACCAGTAGTGCCACTGATGAGCCTCACACAACATAAGTTCCCCTTTGCTCAGCTCTTCCTCCCGCACCCTGTGTAGGGAGTTACTGTACTTCCCTTTGAGAGTTTAGATACCCCCTCTAGGGGCTATCTACCCCCTTTAAAGCCACCTTAATAACTGTTCATGGATAATTTCAGCAATTTTTACTATCAGGTTTCTCTACCTTCATATTTCCATTATTGCTCTAGAGTGTCAAAATAATACTATTATTATTGATTTTGGTCTGTTCCCTGTTTTGATAACATATTCAAACATGCTGACATTTTAGAGAGTCAGCTTTTCCTAAGCTTAGCTCTACCCGCAAGTTAACTGCCACGCATCGCGGGCGATGAGGAGTCTGGGGTCCAATTTAGTCGTATCACTACCTAACTTTGTCCTCCCCATGCTCCCCTCGCTACGCTGAGGTGTCTCTCAAATGTTGAACTGTTGGGATAATACCCTTCCATTTATTGTTATATGTTTACAGTTTTGCCAACCTGTTCAGAAGCAGTGTAATTTGCTATTATTCAGGATGTCCTCGCCGCCCTTGTTTGCGGCTTCTTTGCCATTCTCAAATGCATATTCAGATGTCTTGAAACTTTGTAATGTTAGTATTGTTTGTTTTTTCTTTTTTTTTTATGTTTCTTTTTTCTAGGAAATTTGCTCTTGTCACACGAGGGCTGCCACACACTATGGGTGGTGGGGAATGCGGGGCTTAATTAGACGAAATTTGACTCTGGTCTAGCGATTGTTGCTATCTGACTTCGTCTTCCCCGCCCTCCCTTCACCACGTTATAGGGTCTTGCATGGGCTCAATTGTCACCATACTACCTTTACCAATGATTGTTATTTGTTTATAGTTGGACTACCTTGTTTAGGTATATTGAATTTTACCAATGCTCGACCTATCTTGAGTTATGTTTTTACTATGCTTGAGCCATCGCACACTCCAAGTAGCAAGGCATATTAGACACTTGTAGAAGAACCCCAATACTAGTTTAGATCAGAAGCACAAGCCAAAAATGGCTGACTGGGGTTAGGCCTCGCACTTGGCCTCCCCCCCCACCTTGATAGTTGTGTTCTCTTGCTATCATTAGCAAGAGCACTCATTGAGATAGTGTAACATACACATCACACTAAGTCCTGACAGACCTTGTGACACCACATACTGACTTTAAGTGAATAAGCGAAGCTTATCTTCACTTAAACACCTTATCTACCTCCTTCCCCACAACTATTCCTCCCCCTGCAACCTGTTTTTCCTCCCTTACCCCCTCTCCCCTCTCCTCAACCCAAAGGAGACCTATAATCTGCGGGCCCTATGGCTCCTATTACTGTAGCCACCCTGAATGCTCAGGGTTTAAATTCCCCTACTAAGCGAAGTCTCCTGTCCAATTTTTTGAATTCCCATAGATTACACATTGTTTTTCTCCAAGAGACGCACTGGGATAAAAAACTTAGACCTTTCCGTAATCCAGCCCACTACCCCATATGTGAAACTGCATCTTTCACTGAAAAAAAGAGAGGAGTAGCGATCCTAATTCACAGAGATGTCTGCTGTATTACAGAATATATAGAACGTGACCCCGAAGGTAGATACCTGATTTTGATCTGTACCCTCAACGGTATCTTATATACCCTGGCCTCAATCTATACCCCAAACGTTAAGCAGATACCCTTTTTGAGAAAGTTTCTTAGGAGACTAAGTGAAGTTAGGAGAGGCCACCTGTTTATAGGAGGAGACCTGAATTTAGTTTGGGACCCCATCCTAGACAAAAAGAGTCCTAAAGCTTATCCCACTGACCGCAACCTTAATACTCAATCCAATGCGCTGCGCAAGCTCATGTACCAACACGGTCTTTATGACATCTGGCGCTGCCTCGCCCCAACTGACAGGGACTACACCCATCACTCAAAACCACATAACTCCTACTCCAGGATTGATTACTTGCTTTGCGACTCCTGGACACTAGACCAATTCTGCGCCCCACGTATACGACCGTGCCCATGGTCTGACCATGATTTGGTTAGTGCTGGATGCTTGGAGTTGCGTCCCCCCGACAGTAGACCCTCCTGGAAACTCCCAGACCAATTCCTCTCTGGAACAGAAATTCCCCAAATTGTTGAGACCATCTCAGACTTTCTAAGACTCAACGACACAGGTGATACAAGCCAGGAAATACTGTGGGCCTCATTTAAAGCCTATCTTAGGGGACATTTTATTAAAATGAGCTCAATCCAGAAGGCTAAAAACAAACTCCCCCTTGCAAAATTATATGCCGAACTGAGGCAAATCGAATTGAGTAACAAAAATACCCCTTTGCCTACCCTGGCTGAACGGATAGGCTCCATCAGAGAGCAGATCAACAAGAGAGAGCAGCTCCGGGTCCAAGCCAATCTAGTGAGACTAAAACAGTTATATTTCTACAAAGGAAATAGAGCTGACAGGTTACTTGCCCGTAAACTTAGAGATCGCGCGGTACAAGCTAGAATCCCTCAGATTACCACATCTGCGGGCGTAGTTCGTTCTCCAAAAGCCATAGGGAAGGCATTTGCTGCCTATTACACCTCCCTATACAACTTAAAAAATGAATCTTCAGGGACGGATATAGACAGATTGGCGATCCAGCAGTTCCTAGCGAAATTAAACCTCCCCTCTTTGGATGTAGAATCAGTTGATGATCTACTTGCCCCGTTTGACATAGAGGAAGTAAAGGCGGCTATCCTCGCTTTAAAACCTCATAAAGCGCCTGGCCCTGATGGGTTCACGGGTCTATTCTACCGTAATCTTGTCCACCTCTTATCCCCTGTTCTGCTACGCCTCTACCAGGAAGTCGCAGAAACTGGAACTTTCCTTCCCGAATACTTGGAGGCTAGCATCCTGACCATTCCCAAAGAAGGGAAAGACCCCTCGCTTTGCGAGAGCTACAGACCAATTTCACTAATTAATGTGGACGTTAAGGTCTATGCCAAAGTCTTGGCAACTAGACTTGGAAAACATCTACCCTCACTTATCCACTTGGATCAAGTGGGATTTATCCAGGGCAGGCAGGGTACTGACAACACCCGTAGACTCCTCAATATATTCATGGAAGCGGCTGATATGGAATTGCCCCTCCTCGCCCTGTCTTTAGATGCAGAAAAAGCATTTGACAGGGTGGGGTGGGAATACATGTTCTGTACTATGGAGCGTTTTGGGCTCCCCAGGGTGTTCCGGACGGCTGTCGCAGCCCTTTACGCCTGCCCGACGGCGGTGGTTAAGGGATTAGGTTTTTGCTCGCCTAAATTTCCCATCAGCAACGGGACCAGGCAGGGGTGCCCCCTGTCCCCGCTCCTTTTTGCTCTAGTTATGGAGCCGCTAGCGGAGGCAATCAGGGAAAATATGGGAATCCAGGGCCTTCAGATACATGATACCCTACAGAAGGTAGCGCTTTTCGCTGATGATCTCACCCTCTTCTTAACAAACCCGCTAGATTCATTGCCCCCTCTCTTGGAAATAATCGACGCCTTCGGCAAAATATCAAACTACAAAATTAATGTCGCTAAAACAGAGGCCTACACGATACTTGTTGGGGAGAAGGAACAGAGACACCTTAGGAGGTCCTATTCATTCAAGTGGTCTACGATCGGTATCAAACACTTAGGGGTATTTCTGTCCCATGTAAAGGACATAGTGATTCAGGAGAATTACGCAACTCTACTAAAGAGGTTAGACCCTAAGCTGAAGTCTAAGAAATACGAGGAAATCTCATGGATGGGCAGAATAGCTGCCCTTAAAATGATGATCCTCCCCAAATGAACCTACATTATGAGGTGCGTCCCCATCCCAGTCCCAGAATGGATCTTACGCGGTTTCCAAACCTTATTCAACTCATATGTTTGGGAAGGCAAGAGGCCGAGAGTAGCGGCAGCCACGTTGCAGGCCCCAGTAACCAGAGGTGGACTGGGCCTACCTAACGTTCAACTATACCATCAGGCGGCCATGCTTACGCATGTCTCAGCGTGGGGGCCTACCTTACCCCCTACTAGGTGGAGGGAACTAGAACAAGCTTCCCTCCCGGCATACATTGATCTCTCAGACCTATTATGGGTCCCCCAACATTTAGCTGCTCGAATACCAGTCTCAAATCAGCTTATCAAAGGTTGCCAAACAACTTGGTTCCAACTGAGACACAACCAATTGATAGCCCTGCATCCGTCCCCCATTCATCCTGTCTTGTCACTCTTACGGGAACTGCCTAATGTCAAGCTAGCTCTCTGGAGGACCCATGAGATTGTCTCCTTGGGAGACTTTTACCAGAATGAGAACCTCCTCTCAAACCAAGACATGATAGCCAGGTATGGCATCCCTCGTCAACTAGACTTTGATCTCACGAGGCTTAGATCCCTTATGAAGGCCTGGGGATTCCTGACCGACAAGATCAGGGCCCCCACCACCTGGAAGATCAGGTGGAAAACAAACCAACAACTGTACAAGCCCCTGACGACTCACTACCAATCTCTTCTAGGGCCGCCTACCCTTGTAAAGACAAGACATATGATCTCCTGGGAAACGGAATTGGGATTGACCTTCACTCCGCTGGACTGGTCTAGGGCGATACAACTAACCAAAGCTGCTCTCCATTGTGTCACTCTATACGAACTTTACTTCAAGATCATTACAAGATGGCACCTGGTGCCGACTAAGCTTCGCACTATATACCCTAGCCACTCTCCCCTATGTTGGAGAGAATGTGGCGAGATCGGCACACCACTACATGTGTGGTGGTCGTGTGATCGACTGAGACCGCTCTGGTCTAAGACCTCTGCGATTTGCGCAGCGCTGGAGCTCCCTACACCTGATGCCCCGAGCCTAGCCCTTCTGCATATAGGGGTAAAAAAGATTCCGAAGTATAAGAGATATCTGTTGGTCTACCTGCTGACATCTGTAAAGATGTTGATAGCCAGAAACTGGAAGAAACAACAGCCCCCAAGATGGCAAGCAGTGGTTGACCATTTGCACTACATCAAATCAATGGAAGACTATGTCTTTCGAATGCACAACCAATCTACTACCTTTAGTCAGATTTGGGAACCCTGGGAAACACTCCTTAAATTGGCTACGTAACTCTCCCTTCCCTTGACTATTGTTGACCTGTTCTGGCTGTGACCCTGGTCGTCCTGGGAGATGTGCGTCGCTGTTACTAAGCTGAGATACTGAGACATAAAAAACTCCCCCCCCCTCCCACCCCTGATACTTTCCCTTTCCTCTTCCCCCCCCTTCATGTGAGGATGTATAGAGTAGATCCTCACACCCCAACTATCATACATGTATATTATGAACACCTATTAGCTACCACACATGACTGTCAGACATCTTAAGTATGGCATACACTGCGATACTTTATTTAAAATGTAAAACTTTAATGGTTCCTTAGAATAACCAAAACATCACAACAGATATGTTCGACACGCATTGGGAAATATCTTTACAATGTTTATGAGTTTTATCCTGAACACACCGTTCCTTATTGTAACTCATCCCTCCTCTGCCTGACTGCGTGTAACCTCACTTCAACTTATGTCAAATGCTATTTGTGTTGTTTTATGGTTTATGTACCCTATTTATTAATAAAAATTTATTCTGAAAAAAAAAAAAATTTACCTTCACTTTAAAATAATAAAATGAACAATGAAAAATAACTACAATGACAATGCATATCCTTTTACCATTGGATATAAATGTAGCAACATAGCTCCTATAGTAATAATAGGGAGGGTCTTGTTTTTTGCATACTTTATTACTCCATTTACGAGTAGGGTGTCAGTCATGCTTGTCTCGTCAGTCATGCTTGTCTCGTCACCTTTTCAGTGGAGGCAGGTAGTGTAGGTGTAGTTACAATTTGGTCACACAGGCAATATTTGAAGTCTTCTGACACAGATTCAGTGAGCACACTGTCTGTGCTGTGTAGGTGCACTTTTAAAATGGCCCCCGCCCAGCCAAAGTGCCGACAAGTGGTGATGTCTGTGATGTTTTGCTGATGTAGCGCTCCCCATTATATCCTATGTGAGACACATCACCACTCGCCGTCACTTTGCGGGTCTACCCTTTTTATTGGAGTATATTGATGCTTTAAATATCGGAGACTCTGTGTGGAATATGGTGGACAACTTTGAGAGTTAAACACCTAGATTACGAGTTTTGTCGGTAAAAAATTGCGGGGCTAACGAGCCTTTTTTTTCCAGCGCTCCCTTAAGCCAACGCTGGTATTACGAGTTTTCTGAATGGCTGCGTTAGCCTCAGAAAAGTGAGCATTGAGCCAAATCTAGCTCCACTTCAACCCTCAATACCAGCGTTGCTTACGGTAGCGATAAGCTGGAAAAACATGCTCATGCACGATTTCCCCATAGGAAACAATGGGGCTGAGCTGGCTGAAAAAAAAACCTAACACATGCAAAAAAGCAGCGTTCAGCTCCTAACGCAGCCCCATTGTTTCCTATAGGGAAACACTTTCTAAGTCTGCACCTAACACCCTAACATGAACCCTGAGTCTAAACACCCCTAACCTTACACTTATTAACCCCTAATCTGCCGCCCCCGCTATCGCTGACACCTACATTATATTTATTAACCCCTAATCTGCCGCACCCAACGTCGCCGCTACTATAATAAAGTTATTAACCCCTAAACCTAAGTCTAACCCTAACACCCCCCTAAGTTAAATATAATTTAAATAAAACGACATAAATTTACTATAATTAAATAATAATTAAATAATTAAATAAATTATTCCTATTTAAAACTAAATACTTACCTATAAAATAAACCATAAAATAGCTACAATATAACTAATAGTTACATTGTAGCTATTTTAGGATTTATATTTATTTTACGGGCAACTTTGTATTTCTTTTAACTAGGTACAATAGCTATTAAATAGTTAATAACTATTTAATAGCTACCTAGTTAAAATAATTACAAAATTACCTGTAAAATAAATCCTAACCTAAGTTACAAATACACCTAACACTACACTATCAATAAATTAATTAAATAAATTAACTACAATGATCTAAACTAAAATACAATTAAATAAACTAAACTATATTACAAAAAAAACTAACGCTAAATTACAGAAAATAAAAAAATATTACAAGAATTTTAATCTAATTACACCTAATCTAAGCCCCCTAATAAAATAAAAAAGCCCCCCAAAATATTAAATTCCCTACCCTATACTAAATTACAAAAGTTATCAGCTCTTTTACCAGCCCTTAAAAGGGCTTTATGCGGTGCATTGCCCCAAAGTAATCAGCTCTTTAACCTGTAAAATAAAATACAAGACCCCCCCCCCAACATTACAACCCACCACCCACACATCCCTACTCTAAAACCCACCTGATCTCCCCTTAAAAAAACCTAACACTACCCCATTGAAGATCACCCTACCTTGAGCCGTGTTCACCCAGCCGGGCACCAATGGGCCAAAAGAGGACATCCGGAGCGGCAGAAGCCTTCATCCGATCGGGGCAGAAGAGGTCCTCCATCCAGCAGAAGTCTTCATCCAAGCGGCATCTTCTATCTTTATCCATCCGGTGCGGAGCGAGTCCATCTTCAAGACATCCGACGTGGAGCATCCTCTTCTTCCCGACGACTAACGACGAATGAAGGTTCCTTTAAATGATATCAGAAGAATAGTTAGATCTTACAGCGCTCCAAGTGGATATAATATAGTGGCCTATAGCTCCTATCTAAAGTGGGTCCCCAGCTACCCACAGAGTTGAGTCTTGAAAAAGGCCCCATTTGTGGGCCGAAACGCGTTGGCAAATATATGGTGAGCTACATTCCTTTTATTACTTAAATATCATAACAGTATTATGCTATGTTTTTTCCTTTGTTTACAGGTTTTGATTATTTCCCAGCTACATTTTATATTATTTTTTCTATGCACATTTATTGATTTTATTGTTTGAACTACAACTGAGGAACACTTATTGATTGGATTATATCAAGGATTATTGTTTTGTTTTAGATATATTTTTTCTTCACGCAATTTTTTCACCTTTGTGCAACATTATTTTGTTACGTGATCACAAACCCTTTTTCTTGCTGATTTGCACTAGCTTGTGTACACACTAGTTGACTTTTGTATTTTTATTTTTCATTTTTCACTTTTTGGATTGTTTATTGTTCCACTATTGGTTTACACTAATACCACAGATGAAGAGAACTGATACCACACCTGATCACTGAATTAACTGGACTACGTTTACTGATTTACATAATTTTACATTATTTTATTTTTTGTTGATTATTCTTTTTAACAATAATTTGTCAGCATTTATAAGTTTTCTTCTTTGGTTTGCATTCCTTGGAAGGTTAATATTTATATTATTTGTTTATCTACTGTATCTGATACGTGTATACCACTCATCATTTGTTTTTATCTATCTTATTTATGTTTTTATGTACCATGGATCCATGTTTAGTGATTTAATATGTATTAAAAAATTTTGTGACATTTTACCTTAATAAGCAGTAACAGCTTTTCAAGTATTCTAAGCTATATTTATATTTGGTTTCTGTACACTACTACACACAGTGTCATATATAGACTTGTGGTTTAGTACCACACACACCTTTCACCACCACATCTATTCTTATTAGACCTTGCCTCTTTTGGCGCTCCTCTCTAGCACTTTTATTATTAGTTCCTTTAAATGATGTCATCCAAGATGGCGTCCCTTGAATTCTGATTGGCTGATAGGATTCTATCAGTCAATCAGAATTAAGGTAGGAAAAATCCAATTGGCTGATGTAATTAGCCAATCGGATTGAAGTCCAATCCGATTGGCTGATTGGATTAGCCAATAGAATGCAAGGTCAATTCTAAAAGCATAAAAAAGAGGAACAGGTTAAATAAATAATGTGATTTATGCAAAAAAATAAAATACCCACCCCAAAAAATGGGTGGGTCTCGTGGGCTCTCGCCACCAAGAAAGAAATTAATTTATCAGGTAAGCTCTTACATAAATTATATAGGTGGCGAGAGTCCACAAGCTAGTTACTGATGGAATATAATACCCAAGATGTAGAAGTCCACGAGTAACTATAGAGGGAGGGATAAAATAAAAACAGCTATTTCCACGGAGAAATTACATTTTAAAAAAAAAATTCTTAAAAATTCAAAAAACTTAAATCATAGGCACTAGAATCAAACTGAAACCTTTCTACCAAAAGCTGCTTTCTAAGAAGCAAAAATGTCAAAATGGTAAAATTTAGGTATGCAAAGAAGACCAACTGTCTGCTTTGCAGATTTGATCAACTAAAGCTTCATTCTTGAAAGCCCAAGATGTGGCAACTGATCTTGTAGAATAAGCTGTTATTCTCTAAGGTGGAGCTGCCCCACCTTCAAATAAGCTTTGTGAATCAGAAGTTTCAACCACGATGCCAAAAAATGGCAGAGAGTTTCTGACCATTTCTGGAACTAAAGTCTTTCTGAAATCTTTAGTAGCATCAACATAATATTTCAAAGCTCTTACCACATCCAAATTATTATTTGTATTATTATTATAGTTTTTTTGTAGAGCCCCAACAGATTCCACAGCGCTATAAACAAATGCGGAGTACAAGAAAACAATTATAGGGATACAATGGGTAGAGGGCCCTTCCAATAGTTGCACTGTTGTAGTCAGCCCTTAAGAAGGTGATCTACAAACAGCTGGACTCTTAGGCTTACATGCTAAGGGGGTTCAGGGGATAGCAATGGAGGAGAGGAACTGGTATAAAGAAAGGTTAGCATAGGTTATATGCATCCCTGAACAGTAGAGTCTTTAGGGAGCACTTGAAGCTTTCAAAACTAGAAGAGAGTCTTGTTGAGCAAGGCAGAGAGTTCCACAAGATGGGAGCCAGTCTGGAGAAGTCCTGTAAACGGGAGTGTGATGAGGTCATGAGCAGAGAGAAGGTGACGGGAGGGAGAGTATCTGGAGACAAGATCTGAGATATAGGGGGAGCAGTGCAGTTGAGGGCTTTGTATGTCAGAATAGGAATTTTGTGTTTGATCCTATAGGCAAGAGGAAGCCAGTGAAGGGATTGGCAGAGAGGTGCAGCATATGAAAAATGACATGTAAGGTAAATGAGTCTGGCAGAGGCATTCATGGATTGTAAAGGAGCTAGGCGGCAGGTGGGGAGACCAGAGAGGACAGAGTTGCAGTAATCGAGGCGGGAAAGAATGAGAGATTGGATTAAAATCTTAGTTGTTTCTTGTGTAAGGAAGTGTCAGGCTTTAGCCAAGGACTTAATGTGAGGAGTGAAAGAAAGATCTGAGTCAAATGTGACCCCGAGACATCGGGCATGCGGGGTATGGGTAATGATGGAGTTGTTAATAGTTATAGGGAGATTGGGGTGGAGATTTTTATAGAAGGGGGGACAATAATGAGCTCAGTTTTGGAGAGATTTAGCTTGTGGTAGTGAGAGGACATCCAGTTAGAGATGTGAGAAAGACAGTTAGTGAAACGGGTTAGCAAGGAAGGAGATAGGTCTGGTGCAGAGAAGTAGATTTGGGTGTCGTCGGCATTAAAAATTATATTGTAAACTGTGGGACTTTATTAGGGAACCTAGTGATGACGTGTCGATTGAGAAGAGAAGGGGACCGAGGACAGAATGTCAAGATCTTTTAAGAGTATTTTTAGGATTAGGACACAAGGAAGAAACAATAATTTTGATAATAATGTTGTTAGAATTCACAACTTTAGGCAAAAATTCAAACGAAGTCCGCAAAACAGCTTTATCTTGATGGGAAATCAGATAAGGAGACTCGCAAGAGAGAGCAGACAATTCAGAAACTCTATTAGCAGAAGAGATAGCCAAGATAAATAACACTTTCCATGAAAGTAGTTTAATGCCCAAAGAATGCATAGGCTCAAAAGGAGGAGCCTGCAAAGTCTTTAAAAACTAAATTTAAACTCCAAGAGAGAGAGAGATTTAATTACAGGTTTGATAAAAGTCAAAGCCTGTACAAAACAGTGAACATCAAGAACCCTAGGAATTCTAAAAGAATGCCAAGAATAATCATGAGTGGAACACCATGAAATATAGGTTTTCCAAACCCTGTGATATATTTTCCTTGAAACAGGCTTACGAGCCTGTATCATAGTGTGAATCATAGAGTCAGATAAACTTCTATGACTAAGGACTAAGCTTTCAATTTCCATGCCTTAAAATTTAGAGATTTGAGATCTAAATGGAAAAACGGACCTTTGAGACAGAAGGTCTGGTCTTAGAGGAAGTGACCAAGGTTAGCAACTGGACATTCAGACAAGGTCCGCATACCAGAACCTGTAAGGCCATGCTGGTGCTATCAGAAACACATAGGATTGTTCCATTATGATCTTTGAGATCACTATTGGAAGAAGAACCAGAGGTGGAAAAACGTAAGCAGGTTGGTAAAACCATTTGAATTGCTAGAGCATCTATCAATTCCGCCTAAGGATCTCTGGACCTGGAGAAGTATCTGGGAAGTTTCTGGTTTTATACGATAGGCCATCAGATCTATGTCTGGAAGACTCCACATCTGCACAATCTGATAGAACACATCTGTATGGAGCAGTGACGTGCCATGATAGGAGGCAGGGGAGGCAGAGACTCCCCTGTCAAATCATAAAACCAAAGTTTTTAAAAATGAATTTATAAAATAACCCTGTCAAATCATAAAACCAAAGTTTTAAAAATGAATTTATAAAATGAAAAAAATGTTTGGTGAACTTAACTTACTGACCCCGCCCCCCTCCCCTGTCCGCCACCATGACTATGATCCGATTAAGCGATTATACCATGTTGCGCAATGGAGAGGCTATGAGGCGTTCAGCTGCCCTCCAGTGCACAACATGGATGGCTTGACTTTTGTTCTGTATGAGCCGCGAGATCTAGCGTCACCCAGTGGTAGCTCTTAGCGGCTCATACGCTCCCAATATAGGCTGCTCTTCAAGCAGCCTCTATGCTGGAGGAGCCAAACTCAGCCAATCAGCTGTGCCGGAGTGACTGTCTGTCTTGTCTGGGGAGGCGTGGAGTCGGACTGGTGGGAACTGAAGATTCAGACAGAGCCGAGTCACGTGTATGCCAGTGACTGTCTGTCAATGGGGGACCAAGGATGTTTGCCAGTGAGACCAGTGGTGAAGTGATTTAGACGCCCGGTTATATGGTAAGTAAAATTATTTTATTTTTGTTCCTATTTGTGAGAGCTGGCCACCGCAGAGAGTATTAGTATGTCAGTTTAGTTACACTGGGAACTAGCAATATCAAATGCCAAACTTTTTGTTATAACCCCTGCTGCCCTGTATATAATCTGTGTTATTATTTAATTACAACTGATATGTTATATTAAAGTGATAGGACAACAGTTCACCGTTGTCCTATAACTTTAGTATAACATTTCAGTTGTTATTAAATAATAACACTCACAGATTATATGCACAGGCCCAGGCGTTATAGCAAAAAGTTCACTGTGTCAGTCAGCCTGTGTCAGGAGGATAGTCAGTGACAGACACATTGATTACCCCTAGCTCCTGCTGCCTGTCACTAGTACTCCCTTCCTATTAAGCTAAGTGAACTGGGGAGAGAGGCATTTGTCCCGTCCGTGCCGTGAGAAGGGGGAGAAAAGTCAGTGAGGGGGCAGCAGCACAGGGTAAGTGTCAGGTGCTACACAGACTGATTTCAGGGAAAGCATTTCAAGTGCTACTGCTATCGCACAGCCTTACTTTCCACATCTGTCTGTGCTCAGTCAGTGTGCTGAATAGTATGGAATATTTTCTCTCCCCATGTCCCGGAACCACAGATCTGCAATTACATGTCAAGAAAAATAAATAAATAACGGCTTGTTGAACTGTTTACAGTGCACCAGCCATCAGCAATATAATGAGAGCTGGTGCACTGTAAACAGTTCAACAAGCCGTTATTTATTTATTTATTTATTTATTTTTCTTGACATGTAATTGCTGATCTGTGGTTCTGGGAAAAGGGGAGATAAATGCACATGTGCTCTTCTTACCTCCTGCATGCCGAGAAAATGATCTATCTGCCTTGTCAAGGCCTTCTTAATTTATGCATGAGTCTTTTGGAGAAAGTCTGCTTCTGCAAACAGTCAGTGAAAGTATTGAAAGCATGGTCTGTAAGGGTCCGTCCCTGAAAAGTAAAGAAACGGCAGGACAGGAAATCTGTCATGGTGTTGCAAGATACTAAAGACAAGATAAAAACTGACTGCCTATGACCCACTGACCCTAATTAATTGTGGAATAAATGGCTTCTATAATGCTTTAAAAAATATAGTTAAATACATATTTTTAAATGCAGCTTTATAAAGTGCATTGGTGACTATAATCAGCTATATTAACAATTTATACAACTGTTGCAGTAAAAGTGCATTATGATTTTTTTAATTCATACATATCTCATGCAGAAGTAAAAAAATACATCATTTAATAAACACACACTTTTTAAGTAGATGTATTAAATATTTTCATGACATTAACCAGCAGTTGTACCAACAGTTAATAAAGCAAACATAATGCACTTTTTCTACAAGTTGCAGTTGTATTAATTGTTAATATAGCTGATTATCGTCACCAATACACTTTATATACCTGCATTTAAAAGTATGTATGTCCTGTCTTGTCACTATTAGCTTAGTATATCCCTCCATAACAAATGCACAAAATTAAACAGACTTAAAGGGACATGAAACAATTTTGTTCCTGATTTAGAAAAAAAACATGCAATTTTAAACAACTTTCTAATTTACTTCTATGATCTAATTTGCTTAATTCTCTTGATATCCTTTGCTGAAACACATAACTAGATAGGCTCAGTAGCTGCTTATTGGTGGCTGCACAGAGATGCCTCATTTGATTGGCTCACCCATGTGCATTGCTATTTCTTCAACAACAGATATCTAAAGAATAAAGCAAATTAGATAATAGAAGTAAATTGGAATGTTGTTTAAAATTGCATTCTCTACCTGAATCAATAAAGACAAATGGGTTTAATGTCCCTTTAAATATCTGATTTGTTGGTGTGTTTTTTTTTAATTAAAACACTGAATTCTATTTTTGTTTTCCAGTAAAATAATGCCTCTTCATACAAAAAAATATGTGACACTTATCTGCTTTGCAGCTTCAGCTTCAAAACCTACTCATCTGCTCCTCTAATTCCAGTTGATAGACTGCGCATTAAGTATTTTATTTTTTGGAAAAAATAAATAAAATACTCTATGTACAATCTATCAGAATAGAGGAGCAAATTAGTAGGTTTTACAAGTTCCAGCTGCATGTTGGGAAAAAAAATCAAATACTTAATGTGCAATCTATCAGTTGGACTGGAACTTGTAAAACCTACTCTGCTCCTCTAATTCCAACTGATAGATTGTGCATTAAGCAGGGTTGTGTGATTTGTGTTTGACAAGCAGGCCCCTGGCAGCATGTAAGTGTTATACTCCACCCCCCTTGAATAACATTGGTGCAGCATGTAAGTGTTATACTCCACCCCCTTGGTGAGTGCCAGCCAGGATCTGGGATAGCTCCATGAGTTTGTAGGGAATGCATCATTTGGGCAGTTGTGTTGTTCACTACTAAATTTAAGTCCTCCTATTCCTTCCCTGACACTGCTAGCGAAGTAGTCAGAGCTGCTCTAGCAAACTCAACTGGGTTGTAAGCAGAGGCACGTTGGAAAATGTGTGTGATTCTCAAAATGTACTTACTGCAGCCCGCCCAAAACTGCTATTTATGGGGCGGGCTGCAGGGAAGTACATTTTGAGAATCACACACATTGAGTGTGCTAGAGCAGCGCTGACTACTTCGCTAGCAGTGTCAGGTCATGGTAAGGTTATCTTGGTCCCTAGGTTTTACTGCCTCCTTCAGTACACAAGCCTTGCCACTTTTAGTTTTCAGGAAATACCCCATGGGCGTGGTAAGGGGTCACGGTGTCACCAAGAGACTAAATCAGCAAAGCGCTATTAGCATGAATGTGTAAGCCCAGCACACTGCTTTCCCTCAGAGTTTTTAATTTGTCATTAATGAGTATAAATAGTGGAACTGCATTTGCCTATATAATCAGAATTTACTTAGTTTATTAACTGTATGCGTGTGTTCTAAATAATGCTAATTGCCCTTTTGCAACTTTATAATTTAGTTGTAACTTTAAAGGGACAGTCTAGTATAAATTAATTTTCATTATTCAGATAGGACTTTTAATTTTAATCAACTTTCCAATTTACTTTTATCATCAAATTAGCTTTTTTCTCTTGGTATTCTTAGTTTAAACTAAACATAGGTAGGCTCATATGCTGATTTCTAAGCCTTTGAGGGCTGCCTCTTATCACATGCTTTTTAAATCTCTTTTCAACACAAAGAGACAGAAAGTACACGTGGGCTATATAGATAACACTGTGTTCAGGCACAGGGTGTTATTTAAGATTTAGCACAAAACAATGCTAAATTTAAGACAATAGATAATAACAAGTCACAGTCATGTGATCAGGGGGCTGTAAGAAGGTTCCTAGATACAAGGTAATCACAGAGGTAAAAAGTGTATTAATATAACTGTGTTTGTTATGCAAACCTGGGGAATGGGTAATAAAGGGATTATCTATCTTTTAAAACAATAACAAATCTATGGTAGACTGTCCCTTTAAGCTACCTCTATTGGGTTCATATATGGGCTTCTCGGGCATACAATAGTGAGTGCCTCACCAGCCTCTGACCTCACCGCATGTCACTGGTATGGAGAGACCACTCACCCTTTCAGTGTTAGGGAGCTGCGATTCCCCTCATGATGCTTGACATATACCACTGTGGTGACATTGTCTGTTTGAAACCAAATATACGGTTCTCTCTTTAATAGAGGCAAAGCCTGAAGAGCTCTGAAATAGCACAGAGTTCTAATATTGATTGATAACATTGCCTCTTGAGGATTCCAAACTCCTTGTGCTGTCAGAGACCCCCATACAGCTCCCCAGCCTATGACACTTGCATCTGTTGTGATCACAGTCCAGGTAGACGAACAAAGGAGGCCCCTTGAACAATAAGGTATTGGTTTGACCATTAAGTTGAGTGTTGGGATTTAAGTATATCAGTTGTGATATCTGAGTATAATCCCTGCACCATTGGTGCTACATGCCAAGTTGTAGAGGTCTCATATGAAAATGAGCAAAAGGGATCATGTCCGATGCTGCAATCAAGAGACCTAAAACTTCCATGCACATAGCCACTGAAGGGAATGATAGAGACTGAAGGGTTAGACAAGCTGAAACCAATCTCAGTTGTCTCTTTTCTGTTAGGGATAGCGTCAGGAACACAGAATTAGAGATGTCGCAAACATAAAATTTTCCTTCGCGAACGGCGAACGCGAATTTCCGCAAATGTTCACGAACGGGCGAACCGGGTGAACCGCCATAGACTTCAATAGGCAGGCAAATTTTAAAACCCACAGGGACTCTTTCTGGCCACAATAGTGATGGAAAAGTTGTTTCAAGGGGACTAACACCTGGACTGTGGCATGCCGGAGGGGGATCCATGGCAAAACTCCCATGGAAAATTACATAGTTGATGCAGAGTCTGGTTTTAATCCATAAAGGGCATAAATCACCTAACATTCCTAAATTGCTTGGAATAACGTGCTTTAAAACATCAGGTATGATGTTGTATCGATCAGGTAGTGTAAGGGTTACGCCCGCTTCACAGTGACAGACCAAACTCCCCGTTTAACGCACCGCATTTGCACAACCGCAAACTCCCCATTTGCACAAGGTTGGATACCAAGCTATCCATGTCCCGTTCCTTGTCCTTACTGATGTCATTGAAGGTCTCTTCCTCCACCCAGCCACGTACAACACCACGGGTACCAGATAGGTGACAACGAGCACCCTGGGATGCCTGTTGTGGTTGGTCTTCCTCCTCCTCCTCAAAGCCACATTCCTCCTCTGATTCCTCTTCCTCACAATCCTCTTCCAGCATTGTCCGCAGGTCCAGCAAGCGATGCTGATAAGGTTGTATGAACAAAGTTATTGTGTGCCTTTTTTGAATGAAGATATGGAACACGTTTTTTTTAAATATGTTTAAATAAATGTTTTGAATTTTTATACAAACTATTTTTTGGTACTGCCTGCAATTCCTTTCTTTCTTTATTGGACTGAGATGCTGATAAGGCTGTTTCTGGTGGTGATGGTGACCACAACTCTTCCTCTTCCACTTCACGCTCATCTACGGCCTGATCCAGCACTCTTCACAGGGCACGCTCCAGGAAGAAAACAAATGGTATGATGTCACTGATGGTGCCTTCGGTGTGACTGACTAGGTTTGTCACCTCCTCAAAAGGACGCATGAGCCTACAGGCATTGTGCATGAGCGTCCAGTAACGTGGCAAACAAATTCCAAGCTCCGCAGAGGCTGTCCTAGCACCCTGGTCCTACAAATAGTCGTTAATGGCTTTTTCTTGTTGGAGCAGGCGGTTGAACTTTAGGAGTGTTGAATTCCAACGTGTCGGGCTGTCGCAAATCAAGCGCCTCACTGGCATGTTGTTTCGCCGCTGGATATCTGAAAAGTGCGCCATGGCCGTGTAGGAACGCCTGAAATGGCCACACACCTTCCTGGCCTGCTTCAAGACGTCCTGTAAGCCTGGGTACTTATGCACAAAGCGTTGTACGATCAGATTACATACATGTGCCATGCACGGCACATGTGTCAACTTGCCCAAATTCAATGCCGCCAACAAATTTCTTCCGTTGTCACAAACCACTTTGCCGATCTCCAGTTGGTGCGGAGTCAGCCACTGATCCACCTGTGCGTTCAGGGCGGACAGGAGTGCTGGTCCGGTGTGACTCTGCTTTCAGGCAAGTCAACCCCAAGACAGCGTGACACTGCCGTATCCGGGATGTGGAATAGTACCTGGGGAGCTGGGGGGGTGCCGTTGATGTGGAGCAAGACGCAGCAGCAGAAGAGGACTCAGCCGAGGAGGTTATGGAAGAGGATGGAGTAGGAGGAGTAGAGGAGGTGGCAGCAGGCCTGCCTGCAAGTCGTGCCGGTGTCACCAACTCCTCTGCAGAGCCACACATTCCATGCTTGGCAGCCGTCAGCAGGTTTACCCAATGCGCAGTGTAGGTGATATACCTGCCCTGACCATGCTTTGCAGACCAGGTATCAGTGGTCAGATGGACCCTTGCCCCAACACTGTGTGCCAGACATGCCATTACTTCCTTTTGCACAATCGAGTACAGGTTGGGGATTGCCTTTTGTGCAATGAAATTTTGGCCGGGTACCTTCCACTGCGGTGTCCCAATAGCTACAAATTTATGGAACGCCTCAGACTCCACCAGCTTGTATGGTAAAAGCTGGCGGGCTAAGAGTTCAGACAAGCCAGCTGTCAGATGCCGGGCAAGGGGGTGACTTTGTGACATTGGCTTCTTACGCTCAAACATGTCCTTGACAGACACCTGACTGTGGGCAGATGAGCAGGAACTGCTCAAGGCGAGAGACGGAGTGGCGGATGGTTGAGAGGGGCAAGGAGGACAGCAGTGGTTGACGTGGCTGAAGATGCTGGACCAGGATGAGGATGGCGGCTTTGAGTTTGTGTGCTGCTTGTACTCATGTGTTGATCCCATAGGCGTTTGTGATGTGCGATTGCAAAGCAGTTGTACCTAGGTGGGTGTTGGACTTCCCACGACTCAGTTTCTTTTGGCACAGGTTGCAAATGGCATCGCTGTTGTCAGAGGCAGACACACAAAAAAAATGCCACACTACTGAGCTCTGCAATGACGGCATTCTGGTGGTGGCAACAGCATGCGTTGATTGGCGTGCTGTCTGGCTGCCCCTGGGTGCCGATGCATGCTGTCTGACTGTGCCACTAGCTCCTTGCGACGACCTCCCCCTGCTTCCAACTCGTCTCCTCCTCCTCTCTGTCTCCCCATCTGAACTTTCCCCCTGTTCTTCTTCTTTTCTAGCAGGCACCCACGTGACATCCACGGATGCATCATCATCATCATCAACCGCTTCACTTGTATCTGACAACTCAGCAAAGGAAGCAGCAGCGAGTACAACATCATCATCATCACACCGTAGTTCCATGTATGTAATGCTGCCTGACTGAGACATATCCCTGTTATCTACATCCTCTGGCAATAATGGTTGCGCATCACTCATTTCTTCCAACTGATGTGTAAATAACTCCTCTGACAGATCAAGTGAAGCGGCTGTGGTGCTAGTGTTGGTGGTGGTGGCAGGCGGGCGAGTGGTAACTTGAGAGGTGCCCAAAGCTAAGCTGGAGGAGGATGGTGGGTCAAGGTTCCGAGCGGAAGCTTTAGAAGATTGGGTGTCCTGTGTTAGCCAGTCAACTATGTCCTCAGAACTTTTCGAGTTCAGGGTACGTGGCCTCTGAACACTGGGCCAAAGGGAATCACAGCACCATGACCATGACGGCACCTTCGGGGTGTCCTGCCTCTGCCTTTCATTTTTTTTTTCGATTAGTGGTACTATGCGTGCAAGCTACTGTGACAACAGATATGAGTGACACTGTGCACTGGCAAAAGTTGGCAGAGTAGACGCTGTAGGCCTGACACACGCTTGCAGACAACTAACTGCTATTCAATCTATTACAGTCAAAATTGTATATATTTTTTAAAATGTACACTACTGTTACACCAGATATGAGTTGCACTGGTGTGACACTGTGCCCTGGCAGGCCCTGAAACGCACACGTGTGAAGGAAACTGACTGCTATTATTTCACAGTCAAAAAAGTGTTGTTTTTTTTTTAAATGTACACTACTGTTACACCAGATATGAGTTGCACTGGTGTGACACTGTGCCCTGGCAGGCCCTGAAACGCACACGTGTGAAGGAAACTGACTGCTATTATTTCACAGTCAAATTTCTAGTTTTTTTTTAATGTACACTACTGTTACACCAGATATGAGTTGCACTGTTGTGACACTGTGCCCTGGCAGGCCCTGAAACGCACACGTGTGAAGGAAACTGACTGCTATTATTTCACAGTCAAAAAAGTGTTGTTTTTTTAAATGTACACTACAGTTACACCAGATATGAGTTGCACTGGTGTGACACTGTGCCCTGGCAGGCCCTGAAATGCACACGTGTGAAGGAAACTGACTGCTATTATTTCACAGTCAAAAAATTGTTGTTTTTTTTAAATGTACACTACTGTTACACCAGATATGAGTTGCACTGGTGTGACACTGTGCCCTGGCAGGCCCTGAAACGCACACATGTGAAGGAAACTGACTGCTATTATTTCACAGTCAAAAAAGTGTTGTTTTTTTTAAATGTACACTACTGTTACACCAGATATGAGTTGCACTGGTGTGACACTGTGCCGTGGCAGGCCCTGAAACGCACACGTGTGAAGGAAACTGACTGCATTATTTCACAGTCAAATTTCTAGTTTTTTTTTAATGTACACTACTGTTACACCAGATATGAGTTGCACTGGTGTGACACTGTGCCCTGGCAGGCCCTGAAACGCACACGTGTGAAGGAAACTGACTGCTATTATTTCACAGTCAAAAAAGTGTTGTTTTTTTAAATGTACACTACTGTTACACCAGATATGAGTTGCACTGGTGTGACACTGTGCCCTGGCAGGCCCTGAAATGCACACGTGTGAAGGAAACTGACTGCTATTATTTCACAGTCAAAAAAGTGTTGTTTTTTTTAAATGTACACTACTGTTACACCAGATATGAGTTGCACTGGTGTGACACTGTGCCCTGGCAGGCCCTGAAACGCACACGTGTGAAGGAAACTGACTGCTATTATTTCACAGTCAAAAAAGTGTTGTTATTTTTAAATGCAAGCTATTGTGACACCAGATATGAGTGGTCGCACTGGGCAAGTGGGCACAGTATACGCTGTGGGCCTGACACACACGCTGGCAGGCAGGCAACTGCAATTAGATTACACAGGGAAAAAAAAAAAGCAGACTGATGTTCTAGCCCTAAAAAGGGCTTTTTGGGGTGCTGTCCTTACAGCAGAGAACAGATGAGTCCTTCAGGACTGTAGTGGACACTGAATACACTAGCCTAGCTATCGATTTCCCTATTAAATCAGCAGCAGCTACACTGTCCCTCCTCTCACTAAGAATGCAGCTTCCGAATGAATCTAAAATGGATGCTGTCCAGGAGGTGGGAGGGTCTGGGAGGGAGGGTCTGCTGCTGATTGGCTGGAATGTGTCTGCTGACTGTGAGGTACAGGGTCAAAGTTTACTCAATGATGACAAATAGGGGGCGGACCGAACATCGCATATGTTCGTCCGCCGCGGCGAACACGAACAAGCTATGTTCGCCGGGAACTATTCACCGGCGAATTATTCGGGACATCACTACATTGAATCTATCTGATCAGATTTTTGAGTCTGTTCAAACTGGCTTGAGGGCCGCACCTTCATATAGGTTTAGGGGCAGAATTTGGTTTCTTATAAGGCTTAGATTTATTACAATTCAGAGATGGTCTCCAATTAGAGACAGAGGCCTTAGGGGAAGGAATGGTTTTCTTTTCTCTATTCTGACGAAAGGAACAAAAACTTTTGGGAGTTTTATATTTACTTTTAGATTTCTTGTCTCTGGGCAAAAAAAACTCCCTTACCTCCAGTAACAGTGGAGACAATAGAATCCAATTGTGATCCAAAAAGATTTTAACCTTGAAAAGAGAGAAATAATAATCTAATTTTAGACACAATGTCAGCATTCCAAGATTTAAGCCATAAAGCTTGTCTAGTTAAAATGGTTAAAGACATGGATTTGACATTGATCTTCATAATATCAAATATAGCATCACAAATAAAATGATTTGCATGTTGAAGTAAAACAATAATGTTAGATCATTCAGAATCTGAAGACTGCTGTGCAAAACTGTCCAACCAAAAAGTAGAAGCAGCAGCAACATCAGCCATAGATATAACATGTCTAAGAATATAGCCAGTATGTAAATATGCCCTTCTTAGATAAGATTCAAGCTTCCTATCTAAAGGATCCTTAAAAAAAGTACTAACTTCCATAGGAATAGTAGTACGTTTGGCAAGAGTAGAAATTTCCCCATCAACTTTAGGAACTGTTTCCCAAGGTTCTAAATAAGCCACATGTAAAAGATACAATTTCTTAAACAGAGAAGAAGGGTTAAAAGAGGTACCAGGCTTAGACAATTCTTTAGCAATCACATTAGAGATAGCGCACGGTATAGGAAATACCTCAGGAGTAATAATAGTAGTCTTACATACATAATTTAGACAGTTACTAGGTTTATCATCTTTAAGAGAGAGAGAGAATATATTCTATCTTTAATAAAAAAGATGATTTGTCTATATCTGTCTCTGACGTGGCGTCTTCTAAATCAGAGAAAACCCCATCAGTAGAGGATACATCAGTATGCTGAAGGTCAGAACTTAATTTACTAGGTTTAGGAAAATGTTGCAAAACACTTTTACATTTATTTGAAGGCGGAATAGCAGTCATTGTCTTCTCTATAGCTGCAGCAATAAAATCTTTCATTTCTACAGGAATGCTATGTACATTAGACTGTGATGGAATAACAGTGGGTGCATTTGTACTCAGATACATTATCAGCATTTAACAAATTGTCAAAACAAGAGCCACATAATTGAGCTGAAGTATTTAGATCAGCTTTTTACAACAAACACACTTAGCTTTGGTAGATACGTGTTCATGTAGCTCAAATCCTATTGTAACATCAGAGGAATGTTCAGTTTGAGACATAATTGCAAAAAAGACAAAATTTGAAAAAATAAATTAATTCTGCAAATTTATATCCATGCTCCTATATATGATATATATAACAGGCTTGAGAGAATGGGAAACAGAGCGAAAACTTATAAAAAAAGATTCATAAAATAATGCTGCTTGAAAGCTCTCTAAGCGTTTTCTGAGAACACAGAATGAGATGGAGCGGAGATTATAACGGCAAATTTGGCAGGAAAATTGTGGCGGGAAATGCACAAAATGATGACATGTCACGCTATGACATAAATAGCATCATCACATGCACGACATGCAAAGCTGTAATGAATTTCTAATACACCTATCACTCTAAAAAGCAGGTAAGAATTTTGATTGTATATACAAACAAGCAAAATGTACCTAAATAAAGCCTAATGCATACTTCTATTATAGCTGCATCAAATGTGAGTATCAATATTCCATGAGACTAACATAATACGTAGCATCCTAATTTATCAATAAATTACTAGCTCCAAAAAAAAAAACTGTATGACTCATAGACTCTACCAACCTTGACAAATATTTAGCCACAAAATAAAGTCGCTAAAAAAGAGCAATGAATTAATGACTCAAGGCATGTATACAAACAATATATAACAACTTTACTTAAAAAGTGCCCAATCCATAGCTGAGAGTGTCTTATATAAAAAAAAATATTTACTGTATTTACTGTGTAAGACACCCATCCACAAATAACAGACAGCCAAACCAGTACTGAAACATATCAGCAGAGGTAATGGTACAAGAGTATATAGCAGACAGCCAAACCAGTACTGAAACATATCAGCAGAGGTAATGGTACAAGAGTATATTGTCGATCTATAAAGGGAGGCAGCAAATTAATCTCTATGACCAAACCTTATGAAAAGCTTTGCCATAGGTGAAAACATGGTATCATCAGGCAATACTCCCTTAGCATCTCTCAGACAAACACACTGCACTTAGAGAGGAACTGGGCTTTAGTAAATTTAGAAGCGCCTTTCACTGAAGAAATCAAACACACCATGCTTCACCACCTCCTAAGGAGGCAAAGTTTTTAAAACTGTGGTATGAGTGAGGTGGGTGGTGTATTTATAGGCATTTGAGGTTTGGGAAACTTTGCCCCCTCCTGGTAGGAATGTATATCCCATCAGTAACTAGCTTGTGGATTCCCGCCACCTATATGAAAGAAATAAGCATTTTTTTTCAATATAGGGCTAAATTACAAGTGAAGCACAAATTAATGCTTCTGCTTGAGTGTTAATCGCGCTAGAAACATAATTTATGCTTACCTGATAAATTTATTTCCGGATATGGTGAGTCCACGGAATCATCAATTACTAGTGGGAATATCACTCCTGGCCAGCAGGAGGAGGCAAAGAGCACCACAGCAAAGCTGCTATATATGTCACTTCCCTTACCCATAATCCCCAGTCATTAAGCTGAAGGAAAATTGGAAGAAGAAGATAACACAAAAGTGTAGAGGTGTCTGAGGTTTTAGAAAAAAATAACTGCCTTAAATAAATGCCCAGGAAGAAACAGCTCTCGTGGAATGAGCAGTGATTCTCTGAGGAGGTTGCTGTCCAGCAGTCTCATAGGCCAAACGAATAATACTCCCTTGCCAAAGAGAAATAGAAGTAGCCATAGCTTTCTGACCCTTGCACTTCCCAGAAAAACAAACAAACAAAGCAGAAGACTAACGAAAGTTGTTAGTTGCCTGAAGATAGAACTTCAATGCACTCACAACATCTAGGTTGTGCAACAAATGCTTCTTAGGAGAAGAAGAATTAGGACACAAAGAAGGAACCACAATCTCCTGATTAATATTCTTGTTTGAAACAACTTTAGGTAGGATACCATGAAAAATAAGATAAGGAGAATCAAACTGCAGAGCCGAGAGTTCCAAAGAGAGGTCTGAAGGACAAGACAGGAGTCGAAGATCTTTGTTTTTCTGACCTCTGTCAGAAATATCTTCATTAATAGGGAGTCTATTATGGTCCCCAAAAACACTACTCTTTTGGCTGGAATCAGGGAACTTTTTCTCAGATTCACCTTGCAACCATGGGAGCGAAGGAAAGACAAAAAAGATCTCCATATGAGAGTTTGCATGTTGAAAAGACAGCGTCTGAACCAGAATGTCGTCCAGATAAGGCCCTACTGCAATGCCCCAAGACTGGATCACTGCCAAAAGAGCCCCCAGGAACTTTGAGAAAATTCTGGAAGCTGTGACAAGGCCAAATGGACAAACTGAAAATGATTGTCTAAGAAAGCAAACCTTAGACACTTGTGATGATCCCTGTGAATGGGAACATGAAGGTACGCATCCTTTAAGTCTATGGTTGTCATAAACTGACCCTCTTGAACCAAAGGAAGAATGAAACGTATAGTCTCCATCTTAAAGGACGGTACTCTGAGGAATTTGTTTAAACATTTTAGGTCTAAAATAGGTCTGAAGTCCCCTCTTTCTTGAAAACCACAAAAAAAATTGGAAAAAAAAAACCCAGACCCTGTTCCTGCGGAGGAACTGGAACTATAACTCCTAGGGCAAAAAGATCCTTGATACAACTTAAGAATGCCTCTCTCTTTATCTGGTCTACAGATAATCTTGAGAGGAGAAACCTGCCTCTGGGAGGAAAAGTCTTGAATTCTATCTTGTACCCCTGAAATACAATTTTCATGGCCCACAGGTCTGGGACATCTCCAAGCCTGAGCAAATTGGGAAAGCTTGCCCCCTACTGGATCCATTCCTAGATCGGGGGCCGACCCTTCATGCTGACTTGGAGTCAGCTGCAGGCTTCTTAGACTGTTTCCCCTTGTTTCAAGACTGACCAGACTTTCAGGAAGACTTGGATAGTTCCTGCTTGGAAGAGGAAGCGGAGGGTTTACCTCTAAAGTTACAAAAGGGACGAAAATTATGTTCTTTCTGCTAATTCTTTCTATCCTGAGGAAGAAAATATCCCTTTCCTCCTGTGATATCTGAAATTATTTCAGCCAAACCAGCCCCAAACAAGGTCTTACCCTTGTAGGGAATAGCTAATAACTTAGATTTAGAAGAAACATCCGCAGACCAGGATTTTAACCAAAGGGCACTGCGAACTAGAACCGTAAAAAAATTTATTTTTGCTCACAGTTTAATGACCTGTAAGGAAGCATCCGTAATAAAAGAATTGGCTAATTTAAGAGTCTTAATCCTGTGCTGGATTTTTTCAAGAGTATTATCTGTCTGAATAGAATCAGACAAGGCATCAAACCAGTAAGCAGCGGCACTGGTAACAGTAGCAATACACACCGCAGGCTGCCATTGAAGACCTTGGTGAACACACATTTTCTTTAATAATGCCTCCAATTTCTTATCCATTGGATACTCAAAAGAACAACTATCCTCTATGGGAATAGTGGTCCTCTTAGCTAAAATGGAAATAGCTCCTTCCACCTTAGGAACCGTTTGCCATGATTCCTTAATAGAGTCAGCTATAGGACACATCTTCTTAAAAATAGGAGATGGAGAAAAAGGAATACCAGGTCTCTTCCATTCTCGTGTAATAATCTCAGAAGCATGATCTGGAACAGGAAATACCTCCACCGCAGAGGGAACATCAAAATACTTGTTCAACTTACTAGACTTCTTAGGGTTAACAACGATAGTAGTATCAGAGTCATCTAAGGTGGCCAAAACCTCCTTAAGTAATGAGTGGAGGTGTTCCAGCTTAAATCTGAAGGACACAACTTCAGCATCAGCAGAAGGAATTATACTGCCTGAGTCCAAAATTTCACCCTCAGATGCACCCGAAGAATCTTCATCCTCAGACTTCTGAGAGGAAATTCTATGATTAGCCACCTCAGGATCAGAAACCTTACTTACTGTTTCTTTAAATTTCCTTTTGCGTTTTCCCAGCAGTATGGGAAAAGCAGACAGCGCCTTTTTTTTAATAATCTTTTAACAAAGGATATAACAAGGAGCAAAAAACTGTACTTAAATTAAATGTTCCCTTTAAATTACAAAATCAAGAAAACATACCAAGCTAAAATGGCAAGAAGCAATCAAAGCAGCAGAGGCATCTGAAAAATACGCACCTCACTCCACAGAAAGTGGAAAAAAGCGCCAAAAGTACTCTGTCATCGAGAAACTGAACCTCCCTAAAAGGGGCAGTTCTTCAGCTGACAAGCTTAAAAACAACAAAAAAACCTTATAAAAAGTACATAATCCGATAAAAAACGGAACCCCATTGAGCCATCAATAAAAATAAAAAACTCCTCACACTAACAGTGCCTGCAAAAACTGCCATAAAAACCTTCACCCTAACAGGAATAATAAAAAACATCCCCCTGCAATGTTTCAGCTGAATAAGTGCCAAATTTTCACTGCTAAATAGAAAAATAAAATTGGCACTTACCTTAATATTCATCTGTCCGGCAGCAGGACAGCTCACCTGGTTTGAGAGGATGCGTTTCTTCACTTAGACCTGTGGAAATACAGAAAGACTGAGTAAACTTACTCAGGCTATCTAAATAGGGCAGCAAAATGTTTTGGGAAAACACAGTGAGGATTGTACCCCACAAGTTCCCAATTGCTTAAAAGCCACCACTGCCCTACTGAAGAGACTGACATGGGCTAAAGCTAGACCCTTTAGAAAGATCAGAGCAAACCTACTCTGCTTTTAAAATAACAAAGTCCTGATTGTAGATCAAACATTAAAACTTCACCTCCTCCTTGCACCGCAGGCAAAGAGAATGACTGGGGATTATGTGTAAGGGAAGTGACATACGTGTATATAGCAGCTTTGCTGTGGTGCTCTTTCCCTCCTCCTGCTGGCCAGGAGTCATATTCCCACTAGTAATTGATGATTACATGGACTCACTATATCTTAGAAAAGAAATTAAGATTTTTTCTCTCACTGGGTTGTGCTCATATTACGAGTTGAAAATAAACAGTTTTTTCTCTAGCGGTAACCTGACTAGCGCAAAAAATCCAAAGTTAGAACATTACGTGCACGTTCACGAATTTGCCCATAGAAGTCAATAGAGAAAAAACTGGAATAAAAAAATGAACACCGAACTCTATCACATATTCTCATTTGTGCTAACCCAATATGAAAATAGGAATATTTCACATTCTAATGTTCTTTGCATAACAAAATATGTTCTATTTATTCATAAATAAATATTTCTACATATATCTGATGGTATGTTGGTTGGTACAATATATATTTATACCTATATATATGTACATGATTATATATAGGTATAGATATATTCAGATATATATAGGAATATCTATTTATAAATACATAGAACATATTCTACTATGCGCAGAACAATGGCATGTGAAAGATTTACAGTATAAACATAGTTAAAACCTTTATTAAATATAAATAGATACTTTTAATTTTTTTCCATCTACTTATTGGCCTAGAGCTCCAACGCACATGTATATATATGTCTGTATATGTATACCTTGGTATTTATTTGATTGTATGTCTATATTTGTCTGTAAATATAGATACATGTGTACATATATATATATACATCTTTAGACATGAATATGTTTGTATCTCTGTTAAAACCTTTTGCCTGTCTTTTTTTTCCTAACACCTGAGATCTCAGATCTTTGAGCCTTTATAACTTTTGTGTGCAATATTTTTTTAGAATAATTTTTATTAGTGTTATTATAAGTGTGACTGTACTTTGTAGCGCATTTGCACTCATGTGATCATATTTACTTTCAACAAAGCGCAAACCCTCACGATAAAAGCCTTATTGCTCAGGCGCAAACATTAGCACATCACTTGAATTCTAGCCCATAGTTAGTGCAAAAATGCTTATAATGTGGTATTTGCATGTCCTTTTAAATGTATGTATTTTTCTGTTGCTTTAAAGTATATAACAAAATAGTGCAGAATATGAAACAATTTCCTCTCTTTACCAAGGAAAGAAAACGTAGCGTTTCATGCTAAATATATTTTTAGCATGAAACTCCAGCACGTTATTGCTGACCACGCAGCTTCTTTCGCATGTATCTTACGTAATAAATGCCCCTTCCCCTCATGCTAAGTGCACATCTGAACGTTTGTTCCTCTTTATTATTTTGTGTAAATATCTTGTAAAAGATGCATTTTATACTAAGCAACTGTTTATGTCAGAAGAGTATGTTAATGTTTACAAGTAAAATCTTTATTTCATTTTACTAGTTCAAAATATTTCAAATACGCCATATAGCACAAATCTGCACAAATTCTTGTTAAAATGTAGGATTATTTTTGCATTACAGTCTTTACCTAAATTCACTGGTTGCTGTGTTTATAGGAGCTGACCTGAGTGGTAAAGATTTGGGGATTTCTCAGCTGTCCAACAGAAGAAATCTCAGAAGAGACAAGATGAAGCTCTTTGTGGTAACAGTAAGAGAGTTGTGGCACCAGGAAAGAGTGTATTACGTTTCATGTACTTCCCTCTAATCATGGGTACTGTCAGTAACAATTCCTACAATACACTAAATAGTATAGACAAGAAAAGAAGGTAGCACACTGATGAACGAAACACCTTTATTGGAGAAACTTTTCGAGGGTACTTGACCCTTTCTCAAGCTTACATACACTGAGTTGTGAACACACCTTTATTCACAAGGCAATTAGTGAAGGGCCACTCTCCAGGCTGACAATGGGCGTGTTTAAATTATGACATCACACAAACACTTGTAATTGATTTTTAACCCAATAGAGAGTGAAAAGGGGGATTGGATCCAAACAGTGACTTTTCCTATGTATTTCCCCACCATCGGATTACAGCACCCACAACAGAAGTATTACAGATATTGTTTCAATGATTCCTACCTTTTTTCCATCATGGCAAGTGAAACTGGCGTTTTTGCATATACAGAAGAGGAGGTGGCACGTATAACTACACTCACAGTAGGACCCAGAGAGTTTCTTACAGCTCCTGATATAGACATACAAAAACTAGAACTTGAGAAATTGGTCAAACGACAGATTCATCTACAACTCTACTCTTCAACCCTAGCTGAGTATTTTAGGGTACGACGGATACCAAGGGGTATGCGCTCACCACTCCAGCCCACCTTCTTTGCGGACAATCCTGAATTCTGCACTAAATATCATCAGATACTTAACAAAAGCTCTATAGATATTATTACATTAAACATCGAATTTTCAAACATGGAGCTAAACACTTTGGGACTAGCGATAACTGCTCAACAGAATAAACTCTGGGAAACAACTGGAGAAGAAGAATATGAAAAGACAGTTACCGACATCAAAGGTGTCACCGACGTGTTCAAACAGGAAGTTGAGGAGAGAAAGCACCGGAAGTTCAGGCGCAACGAACAGGACTACGCCACCGGAAGTGTTTACAGGTGGAATCGCGGCAGGAGAAGAACAGGCAATACATTGGCCAGGAGACCGAATCTCTATACACGGCAGAATGCCGGATCCAATACTGGATCATTGTCTGGATCATAAGTTCAGCGATGGAGCCAAATAGTATGGCCATCTCCACACTATCTTCTTTTTTAGGGGCAGGTACCGGCCCCAATCCTGCACGCGGCACCGGACAAGGCGAGGTGGAGGCGGGCAGAGTTGTGGACACACGAGCGAGAGAGAATCAACAACGAAGGAGGAGGTAAACGTAGTTAATCTGTCTTCTAGGATACTTACAAATGATGAGATCACAGTGTTAAACAAGGGGTTATCGTTTTGCCCCACTGAGGAGCCTGATCCTTTTGCCCTTATGGTAGACCTGACTTGTTTTTTTAGGTTACTCAGGTTAAAGGCCTTTTTTAATAATCCTGACAGGCCTATAGTACATGCCCCTCAGGACTCTAAAACTGACATGTTTGATATACGCAATTTAGGACTACGTAACAAGAGTACCTTCAATCCATCAGGTGACAATCCCGCTGTGGAGACATATATTAAAACCAGAGAAGCTGAGTTTAAAACCATGGCTGACAAACAAAGATACAATGAGTTTAGATGGCGCTAAAAGCTGTGGGTTAATTTAAAAAATGTTTTTGTTATTATTACAACTATATCTCTGTAGCTATCTCTATGACAATGTCCTGAGTTAAATCCATCTACAGAAAAACTATGTGATACTTCTATATGGTAATAACAATTCAGGTTAGAAAAATATGTTCCTTTAAAACCAAATGTGATAGTCTCACTGATTTATATATATATAAAATAATTCTTAGAAGCTTATCCAGTGCTAGTCATCAAATTTATTCCCCACACATATAAATTGTACAATTCAGAACAATATAATCGTATCCACACTCACTCCTACTAAAATCACACATTCAAAAATATTTGGGTTAAAACTAATTCTCAAACAAAACACAAAAATTATTCCTCTATGTTGTGCAATATTTAGCAATATCATGCTGTATGTAGCGATTATCTCTGTAAAAAACAGACTAGTAGCCGATAACAGATGACATTTCAATTGAAACAATACACATTCTTAAAAAGCCTAAAACACAAAAATTATTCCTCTATATTGTGCCGTGTTTTGCAATATTGTGCTGTATGTAGCAATTGTCTCAATAGGAAACGGACTAGTAACCAATGACAGATGGTATTTTAAAATCCATTATCAGTGTTCCAACCTGGTTTAAAACAGGCTTTTTAGTTGTGAGTTCTAAATCTCCCTTTAATTCTGGAGGGATCCCCCAAGGGTTATAACTGAAGGCCTTTTCTGACCTGGAGACTCTCTTACCTCTCCTTTTATTTAAAACTTCTGGGGTGTGAGCTCCGCTTGTTCTCTCCTGCTGTTCGCTGCTGCACCGATGTACTGTCCTTGTCCGGGTCTTTCAGTCTGGCTTTTCCAAGCTTTACTCTGCACTTCAGTACTAGGTACGCAGAGCTGGTGATCCTCCTTACTAAAAACCTTTGCTGGCTTGGTATTTCTGGCTGCTGTATTGCTGGCAGGGTCTGTCAGTGACCTATAATTCCTTGTTAACATTCTTGGATTTGGATATATTAGTGGATAATGAGGAGTTGGTTACGAAAACTCCTTTTAAACCTACGGATTCGAACAACTACATTCACGCCACGAGTTGTCATTAATATAAATGGAAGGAGAACATACCAGTGGGGCAGTGCCTCAGAATCCGTAAGAATTGTACAAGAATGAATAATTTTGAGGAACAGGTGAGGGTATTAGAAGGACCACCATATAAAAGATATGTCTTGAGACATGACTAAGGTTGTTTAACCAAAACGTTGTCTTTTTATTGCTATGATGGCTTAAATAAAGATTGATGAACTTTTATATGGTGGTGCTGCTATCCATTTTTCTTGGAATATTCGTTTGAGACTTAGGTGCTAGTCTGGGACAGCCTGCACAATTGCCAACCCTTTTTTGGGGATCACCCTGGTGCTGGAACTTTTCTATCTTAGGGTGTTAGAAGGAAGATTTAGAGAAAGAGGTTATAAGGAAGATAATGTAAAGAACGCAATAACAAGAGCAAGAAATACAGAAAGAAATTCCCTGTTAGAATATAAAAGAAATGACACTGAAGCAAATGATGACTATGATGTACCCTTTATAACAGAATACTGTGATGATCATGGTAAAATAAGGAAAATCATTAAGAAGCACTGGCACCTTTTAAAAAAACGACCCCATAATTGGGGACAAACTGCCCCCTTACCCAAGGATGGTTTATAGGAAGACCAATAAGTTTAAAACGTTACTGGCACCCAGTGAGTTTAAAAGAAAGAAAGTAGTTGAGAAAAATAAGGATAGAGATCTATGGGGGAATGATGTAAGAGGCTTATTTCCATGTATGACATGTAAAGCCTGCAGGTACGGGGTTAAAAAGAAGAATATCCAAATTCCTGGTTCAGAGAAGGACTATAAGATTAAGGAGACCATTAGATGTAGTAATAAAGGAATTATGAATATGTTGCAATGTTCGTGCAATTTGATCTATGTAGGGGAAACAACAAGGATGCTCAGAGACAGGATACGTGAGCATCTTTGGAACATAGAAAAAGGGAATTTAGAGACCTACCTCTATCAACATTTTAGCTAAAAGCATGAGAATAATTTGAAAGACCGCAAATATTGGGGTCTATATAAGGTGCACAATAACTGGAGGGGAGGGAATTAAGATGAATAAACTTTTAAGAAAAGAAGCTGAGATGATTTATAATTTTAATACCCTCAACCCCAACGGATTAAATTCTGAATTGGAGATAGGTCCCTTTCTGATTTAATATTTATCAACATGCAGTGTAATAAGTTATAAGAAAATTTTATGATCATGTAATTAATTATAAGAATGTAATATAATGTAAGTAATATTTAAGATAATCCTTGAATCCCAATTTTAGATTTTGATACCCGCCTTTTGAAAATGAAGTTAAGAGTTGGAGATAGGTCCCTTTTAATGAAAATAAAAATATTAATTTTGAGATCGATAATTTGTAAGGATTGGAATTAATAATTGTATTGAGCCTTTTATGAGAAAGAAAACAATTTTATAGCTAAGATAATTTCTAATTTTTAATCTTATTTTGTAAATCTAGTTTTTTAAATTCTAAAACCCTCTATCTTAATGAATTAAGTTATAAATATGGGTACGGTTCCCTTTTGGAATTTTTGAGTAATGTTAGTTTATGGGATAATAAATGTAGCAAGTTTTTTGTAAAGAAGTTTTTTATAATTTTTTTATGGGTGTAATGTTATGTATATATGTATAGGAGTTTTATAAATAAGAGATTACCATATAGAAGTATCACGTAGTTTTTCTGTAGAAGGATTTAGCTCAGGACATTGTCACAGAGATATCTACAGAGATATAGTTGTAATAATAACAAAAAAATAAAAATAAACCCACAGCTTTTAATGCCATCTAAACTCATTGTATCTATTAGTAATAAAGTGACTACCTTGGAAAGAGGTAGTTATCCTAGATAGGCAAGGTGGGCGGAGTTTTAGCGCTAAACTTCATATTCATTGTTTAAACACAAACAAAGACACAGACATCACAATCTCACTAAAAAAGAGTTTTAAGCTCTTAAATCTATCCAAGATGACAGTGACATAACTATCAAGCCAGCTGACAAGGGCGGAGCCCTGGTAATTCTGTACTCTGAAAAATATACAACTGAGGTCTTGAGGCAGTTGGAAGACACTACCATTTACAAGAAACTGGACAGTATCCCTTTAAGTAACATTGTAAAATTACTTAAGAAAGAAATTGATAGGATCTTACGTTATGAGATTATCAGTCAGAAACTAGCTCAATTTTTGTTAATCAAGAACCCTATTACTCCAGTTTTTTATGTGATGCCAAAAATTCACAAGAGCCGAATTGGCCGCCATGGCCCCCCTATAGTGGCAGGTATAGGCTCAGTGTTAAGCACAACAGCCCAATTCTTGGATAAAATCCTGTCACCTTTAGTCCCTACTGGCAGATCCTATGTCAAAGATACATTGGATTTCATTTGTAAAATTAAACAATATGTGGATTTGAAAGATGTTCTGTTGTCTACTTGGGACGTGACATCTCTGTACACTGTCATCCCCCATGGTGTGGGGGTTGAGAGTGTGCAGAGTGCACTGTCCCAAAGCGGTCTGTATAGTGATATACAATGTGATTTTTTTGGTTAGATTACTTGAGATGGTACTTACAAACAATTACTTCATGTATGACAATCAGTTCTATTTGCAAAATCAGGGGACGGCGATGGGGTCGAATGTGGCCCCATCATATGCATGCCTTACTATGAATTGGGTTGAGGAGAAATATGTATACACTCATTCTCTTTTTCAGCGATTCTGTTTAGGGTGGGTCCGCTACATAGATGACCTGTTCATCCTGTGGCAGGGTACACCAGAGGAACTCAATCCATTAAAATATGAGATAGAAAGGGAAGTCCCATTTCTGAAATTCAGTATTAAAACAAGCATGACTAAAATTGAGTTCCTTGACACTATGGTTTACAAAACTGAAGATAGATTGCACACTGATTTGTATACTAAACCCACTGATCACAACACTTTGTTAAATAGGTCTAGTTTTCACCCTCCTAGGGTATTTAAGCGTGTTCCAAAATCCCAGCTCGTACTAGTCAATAGAATTGTCAGTGATCCAGAGAAATGTCAGGAACGGTCAGGTCAAATGGTGGAGAAATTCATCAAGAGAGGGTACAGCCCACATGAACTTAAGAATATTCAGATGAGTCCTACTAGTGACACACACATTAAGACAGGATATCCAAATAGGATCTCATTTGTCAGCACATATAGCTCTATGAGCAACAATACATTTCATATTATCAAGAAAAATTGGTTTATGCTGAATGAAGCTTGTCCTGACATACAGGAATTTAAACAATTGCCTAGAGCTGCTTATCTCTAAGGCAACACAATGGGCAAAAAATTGGTGCATGCCCATAGAAATGTTACTACCAAGGGTGGCCAACAAAAGTTTTTGGCACCCCTAAGAATGTCTTGGATGTGCCCAATGTAATAGTGTTAAAATCCCAGGGTATTCTACTTGTAATTCTACATATGTAGTGCCCATATGGCCTGTTATATATAGGCGAGACCACTCAGAAGGTTAATGACCGATTCTGCCAGCATAAATCTAACATTGGCAATGAGAAACAATCCCATCTTCCTGTCCCCTCCCACTTTTTGGAAAAGGGCCATCAAGCCAATCAGTTAAGATTTATGGTTATTGATCATGTCAGCAAAAAGCCAAGGGGAGGAGACAGAATGAGGGATTTGTTATACAAAGAAGCCAAATGGATCTGGTTATTAGACACCATGACACCTAAAGGCCTTAATAGGGAGTTTAATTTGATACCATTAATTTGATTTGTTTGCTCTATTCATTGAGATCTTTTAGTGTATGCCTCTGGTTCTGTATTGTTTATTGTTTTTTGTTTTTAATTTTATACTTTTGAGGGTCCAATCCCCCTTTTCAGTCTCTATTTGGTTAAAAATCAATTACAAGTGTTTGTGTGATGTCATAATTTATACACACCCACTTTCAACCTGGAGATTGGCCCTTCACTAATTGCCTTGTGAATAACTCAGTGTATGTAAGCTTGAGAAAAGGGGCAAGTAGCCTCGAAACGTTGCTCCAATAAAGGTGTTTCCTTTCATCAGTGTGCTTACTATATCAGCTCTGGACCTTGGAGGGGGGTCCATGAAGGTTTCAGCACCTACTCTCTACATTTAAGCAGTCTTTGTTTATATTGGGGATGTCCCTGGAGTGCGGATCCAACAGTGACTTTTCCTACAATACACTAAATGCAAGCCTGTCAGCTATCCTGCTGTGTTATTACCTCGCAATGTGTGGAACACATGGTGCTTACATTTCTGTGTGGTTTGCTCTGGTGTTATTTAGCTAACCTCAGCAGAAATAGGTCTATTACACCTTAAGTGGGAAAGACTCTGTTACAGAGGAGGAGTCTGGCGTTGCTATCGGACACAGAGGTCTCAGCCTGTCCTGTAAAGGAGGGAGAAGGGAGGAAGGAGGGTGTGTGGAACTGAAGCTAAGCTGGCTATGCACCATGTGAGTCAAAAGTATTATATGTGTAGTATGGACACCATGGATCTTGACATTAAACAGGCATTCATGTGTGTCTAGTTTAGTTATTTTAAAAAAAGTTCAGTGTTTCACCAAAGGAAAAATGTGCTTACCAAACAGGGAAAAGTCATGTCCTTCCAGCTTCCTGCTTTCTCTCTAATTGTAATCCCTTTTAGTTCTTCCAGAGATAGCTGAAATGAGGTTTGCAAGGAAAATACATGTGTGCACACAAAGGAAAATAGTCATTGCAATTAAAGGTGTGAAACATCTTAAAATACGATAAGTCCAATTACTTTATTTTATACACCAATAGCATGTGCAGTCTGTTTATCTATGTTAGTTTCTGTATCTATCAATTTATGATCAGCAGGCCAGGTTCTCTGCAGAATGTTGACCTGTGCAAGATACCGTATTTGCTGCAGATTCAATCTTACTAGTTTCATCCCAATGTGAAAGGTTTTCCTTTCAATGTTATTATGCCCTCATGGATCCTGCTTCCTTTGCCAGAGTTACTTGCTTCACATTTACTTGGTATACATGTTAATGGTAAAAAGAAAATTACACTCAGATGCCTTGTGGCCATAATTTTACTATAAATCACATTATCATTGTTTCTTACTGCAGTCTGAGTGCACTCACAAACCATATCAAGATCTGATATCAGATGTTTACATAACAGAGTCTTACACATGCTAAGGGCCAGGGAGTAAAATCTCCTAAATCTTTACTAAGGCTCTTAGCTTTTTGGATTATTCAACATTATCTTCATACAAATGTGCCTTAATGTGTTCTAAAAAGTGTGTGTCTGGCTTCTCAGTATTCAGTATCAGTTGGACCCTAAATTAAAAATACACATTTCACCCCTGACGTATAAAAATGTAACCATGGATGTCAAATAAATACAGTATGTGTGTGTATAAAACAATATTAATTGTGAGGGGGTTGAAGTCTTGGTGAGTTTCCACACTTTTGTTGTAGGACTTAACCCCTGTTTTTAAGCTGTTATTAATAAAGGAAAGAACAAGAAAAATATAGTGTACTTACTAAAGAAGGAAGAAAGCTTGTTCTGGAAACAACAGAGTAAAGATGTTAAAAAGTTTAGGTTGTGCTTGTTAATTAGACTTTAACTATAGAGTTGGGACCTGCAGAGAATCTCAGATCTGAGATGTGTGCCTATTGCTCTCTTTACTGTGAACCAGAGAATATCTTGGGTGTAGTAATTCTAGGTCACAGCAGTAGCTGCACACTGAAATTATTCTGGATTCTTCTGTTCCCAGAAATAGGTTTTAGTCTCTTTGCAGTGTCTCTCTTTGGATTTGGCATCTGCCTCCATGGAAGTATTTTGTGTTTTCTACAATCAGTATTTCAGAAAGTTACAATATGGAGAAATGACAGAAATTGATAATACAAAGTACCCTGGGAATATTTTCACCACACCATGAAAAAATATACTCTTGTCATGTAAAAGGTGAGTGACAATTGCATGCTATCCATATATACATCTTATTCAGATTAATATTGTCTTTTATTTGAAACAAAAGCTCTTATTAAAACTCTGTACTGCAATGTTACAGACTTTCATTAAATTCTGAACTCAGGATTGACTCAGACCAGTTGTTAGTTGAATATACCTCACTAATCAAGTTATCTGAAAATACAATCAAAGAGAAAACAGTTGTCTCAAATATACACACTTCAAAAAGGGTCTTTGTTCTGTGTTTTTTACAGATGAATATCTCTAACTTAAATTGCCCTAATAAACGTCCTAATAGATAATGACCCCATGTGGGGACAGCAGACGTTCAGTCTGAACTGATATCTGAAATATAGCAGAATCTCAGGGAATGTGGCCCTTGTCACTTTAGAGTTAATTACTCCATACTGAGTTCTGGGGATTGTCAGTTCTGGGGAAGTTCAATCCATATAAGAAATTGGGATTTTAAGTTAATTTATATTAGATCATTTTCAAATATTTCAATGTATATATATATGGATCTGCGAGATATGTCTAATGCCATATACTACATTAGATGAGTATCTTCTATATTATATAAATAGCTGTATTGATTTGAAATATGTGAATAAACAACATTTTCTTTTATTTGAGGCAATGCATCACTAAGGTGCTAAGAGTTCATGATCCATACACGTATAGCTGGTAATCTGTGTGGATTTTTGTCTAAATATCTGGGGTGTGTTTTATTTCCCTTCTGCAATCATCTAGCGTTAATGGGCTTGTTTAATACTATGCTCTGATATATGCCCCTAATATAGGTTTACCCCTGATCTCTGACAAGTTAATGAGTGTCTCTGCCTGGTAGTAGATGTTGATTTGGAGTTAATAACCTATAGTGAGTATCCTACTTGTGGCTTGTATAGTTATTTTCATCCTGATCCCTTGGGCTGCCCTATGTTGTGCCACCAGATATTTGCTATCCCCCAGTGGGCTTTTAATAAATAGTATTTCTCCTTGCTATAAAAAAAAAGGTTTTTTAATCCAAGTGTAGGTATTAGCTATTGGCCAAATACTGTCTCATTAGGTAAAGATATGCTTTGTTGTGCTCTGATGTACTTTTCAGCTATTCAGGAGTTGTATTTCCACTTATCGGTTCTCTATGTAGTCAATACTATGGCAACCGTGATGCTGATCGGCCATTAACACAATGTTAGGCCGTAGCGCATGGTTGGTTACAACCTGTTGATTGGCTTTGTTGCATTGAGCCTGTGATCAGATTGCTCTTGCCCCCAGGGGGTATTGAATGGTGATGAGTGTTTGTACATGTTCCTGGTTTTTGATTAAGCTTGGATATATTGCATACTCATTCTTCCATATATAATGTTTACCCTTTGTTTATTACTGTTCATTTGTGATAAAGCTTGTTGTGTTTTCACTTATCCCTATGGCAACCTGAATGCCAATCATTGGTCGGCCATGCATACCATGTCATGTGGCTTCTGCTACTTCCGGGTTGTTGTTTCTGCGTTGGGCAATTGCCGTTGATCATATCCATTGGTTGTTTGGCGATAATTAAACAGGTGAAAGTGGGGTGAGTCCACTGTTATGATCTTGGTTAATAGATTGTCACCATTATTGCATAGAGTCAATGTACTAACTACCTTTGCTGCATATGTTTAGCTGTGAATTTGTTATGGTTCTCTGCATTTCTATATAGTGTTTCGCTTTCTCCCATGTCTAAAAAGAGTCACTATTCACTTAGAATGATTATCAATACTCAGACAGTTTATTGTACATAACACTTAAAGGGACACTGAGCCAAAACAAATATTTTGTATTCATATAGAGCATGCAATTTTAAGCAACTTTCTAATTTATTCCTTTTATCAATTTTTCTTTGTTCTCTTGTTATCTTTATTTGAAAAAGAAGGCATCTAAGCTTTTTTATTATTTCAGTACTCTGGACAGCACTTTTTTATTGGTGGATGAATTTATCCACTAATCTGCAAGAACAACCCAGGTTGTTCACCAAAAAATGGGCCGGCATTTAAACTTACATTCTTGCATCAGCCAATAGGATTTTTTCAACCTTAATTCCAATTGGCTGATAGTATTTTATCAGCCAATCGAAATCTAAGGGATGCCATCTTGGATGACGTCATTTAAAGGAACCTTCATTGTAGAAGAAGCCGTCGATTGAAGATGATGCTCCGTGTCGGATGTCTTGAAGATGGAGCCGCTCCGCGTCGGAAGGATGAAGATAGAAGATGCCGCCTGGGTGAAGACTTCTGCCCGTCTGGAGGACCACTTCTGCCGGCTTGGATGAAGACTTCTCCCGGCTTCGTTTGAGGACTTCTTGCCGTTTGGATGAAGACTTCTCCCGGCTTCGTTGAGGATGGATGTCCGGTCTTCAAAACTGTAAGTGGATCTTCAGGGGTTAGTGTTAGGATTTTTTAAGGGTGTATTGGGTGGGTTTTATTTTTAAATTAGGGGTTTTGGCTGCAATAGAGCTAAATGCCCTTTTAAGGGGCAATGCCCATCCAAATGCCCTTTTCAGGGCAATGGGGAGCTTAGGTTTTTTTAGTTAGGGTTTTATTTGGGGGTTTGGTTGTGTGGGTGGTGGGTTTTACTGTTGGGGTGGTTGTTTGTATTTTTTTTACAGGTAAAAGAGCTGATTTCTTTGGGGCAATGCCCCACAAAAGGCCCTTTTAAGGGCTATTGGTAGTTTAGTTTAGTTTAGTTTAGGCTAGGCTTTTTTTATTTTGGGTGGGCTTTTTTTTATTTTGATAGGGCTATTAGATTAGGTGTAATTAGTTTAAAGATCTTGTAATTTGTTTTTTATTTTCTGTAATTTAGTGTTAGTTTTTTTTGTAATTTAGCTAATTGTATTGAATTTAGTTAATTGTATATCATTTAGGGAATTTATTTAATTGTAGGGTTAGGTTAGGTGTTAGTGTAAGACAGATTAGGTTTTATTTTACAGGTCAATTTGTATTTATTTTAGCTAGGTAGTTATTAAATAGTTTATATCTATTTAGTAACTATTCTACCTAGTTAAAATAAATACAAACTTGCCTGTAAAATAAAAATAAACCTAAGATAGATACAACGTAACTATTAGTTATATTGTAGCTAGCTTAGGGTTTATTTTACAGGTAAGTATTTAGTTTTAAATAGGAATTATTTAGTTATTAATAGTATGTTTTATTTAGATTTGTTTTAATTATATTTAAGTTAGGGAGGTTAGGGTTAGACTTAAGGTTAGGGGTTAATAACTTTAGTATAGTGGCAGCGACATTGGGGGCGGCAGATTAGGGGTTAATAAATGTAGGTAGGTGGCAGCGATGTTAAGGGAGGCAGATTAGGGGTTAATAATATTTAACTAGTGTTTGCGAGGTGGGAGTGCGGCGGTTTTTGGGTTAATATGTTTATTCTAGTGGCGGCGATGTCCGGAGCGGCAGATTAGAGGTTAATAATTTTATTTTAGTGTTATTTTAGTGTTTATAGGTAGTTTATGGGTGTTAGTGTACTTTTTAGAACTTTAGTTATGAGTTTTATGCTACAGAGTTGTAACGTAAAACTCATAACTACTGACTTTAGAATGCATTACAAATCTTGCGGGATAGGCTGTACCGCTCACTTTTTGGCCTAAAAAAAAAGCTTGTAATACCGGCGCTATGGAAGTCCCATTGAAAATAGACTATACGCAAATTGCGTAAGTTGATTTGCAGTAAGGCCAAAAAAGTGTGTGGTGCCCCTAAATCTGCAAAACTCGTAATAGCAGTGGTAGTAAAAAAGCAGCGTTATGAGGCTTAACCCTGCTTTTTTACTCATAATGCAAGACTTGTAAGCTAGCCGTAAGTTATTCTATTTACTACAAAATATCTCTCTCTTACTGGAAAGAGCTGATTTAGTGTTGTTCAATCAAATTTTCACAAGATTTATCTGGATTGGTAAAAGACCCAGAATAGCTTTAGATAAACTTTGACATCTGCCTCCATGGAAGTATTTGGTGTTTTCTAGAATCAGTAAAGTGACAATATGGAGAAATGACAGAAATTTATGATACAAAGAACCCTGGGAATATTTTCATGACACCATGTCATGTAAAAGGTGAGTGACAATTGCATGCTATCCATATATACATCTTATTCAGATTAATATTGTCATTTATTTGTAATAAAAGCTCTTATTAAAACTCTGTACTGCAATGTTACAGACTTTCATTAAATTCTGAACTCAGGATTGACTCAGACCAGTTGTTAGTTGAATATACCTCACTAATCAAGTTATCTGAAAATACAATCAAAGAGAAAACAGTTGTCTCAAATATATACACTTCAAAAGGGTCTTTGTTCTGTGTTTTTCACAGATGAATATCTCTAACTTAAATTGCCCTAATAAACATCCTAATAGATAATGACCCCATGTGGGGACAGCAGACGTTCAATCTGAACTGATATCTGAAATATAGCAGAATCTCAGGGAATGTGGCCCTTCTTACTTTAGAGTTAAAAACTCCATACTGAGTTTTTATATACAAACCCCAGACTGTGTCAGCTCCAAATTCCCTTGATATTATGTGGGGAAGTTCAATCCATATAAGAAATTGGGATTTTAAGTTAACTTATATAAGATCATTTTCAAATATTTAATTTGTACCTTACTATTGTATAAATGTATATATATGGATCTGCGAGATATGTCTAATGCCATATATTACATTAGATGAGTGTCTTCTATATTATATAAATAGCTGTATTGATTTGAAATATGTGAATAAACAACATTTTCTTTTATTTCAGAAATCTGATATACCAATGAGGTTTGGAAATTAATACATATTAAATAAGCGGTCCTATGAATGTTATCATAGGCATGAGTCCATACAATTAAAAATAAATGGCAAGAAGAGTTACTAAGATTGGATATAGAAACAATACAAAATACCTTTAGATTAAGCAATAAAAGTTGGGTCCCAACCACTTGGAGGGAATCACACTTATAATTAATAAGCAAGACATAGATAACATATGCTACTCTAAATAAATGGTACAGAACAAAACAAACTTGTTCCAAGTGTTGTTCAGATGAAGCAGATATCTTTCATTATTTCTGGTCCTGTTCTAAAATCCTAAATTGATATTCAGGCATATCACGTTTTTTTCTTATTAAAATATTTAGAGCAATGCAAAGAGAACGACCTGATTAATACAATAATTTTAGTGATTAGGAATTTAATTCTCAAGAGCTGGAAAGCCTCTAAAACCCCTACATTTACAGTTTGCAAGAAAGCTTTAGTTGCTCAATTTGTTAAAAAATACAATATTCATTACGGAATCCTACTAATTCAAAACTGAAACCATTTTTTATTAAATGGAAGACAGTTATTATTTCCCTACCTGAAAATCTTCAAACCCAACTGGTTGACCCATTTAGCCATACAGAGTATGTACTTACAAATGTTATTGCAGGATATGTTGGATTGAAACGTAATGCCCTCCTGGAATGTGGGGTCTTTTTCCCCCTCCTTTCTATAGTATACTATAAATCGATATCAATGTATTATTTGTCTTAGTATGCTGTTTATCACTCAATGTATAATGAGTGAAAATAGCTACATCGGGGGGCGGAGCTGCCCAGCAACTAAGATGGTCGCATAAGTTATGAGCTCTGCGTGTACAGCTTCTAGGAAAGCCCTTTTGGCAGCAGGAACCCTAAAAATGAACTTTGTACCTGGGAGGTAATAATGCAGGGAGAAGCCTCAGACATGCTGATAGACATTCAGTAGAACTGTGATTAATTTTGTGCTGACAAACTGTCTTGGAGCTGCCTGTTACACACTAGAGCGCCATTTTGGTGTATTCACACATCTAACAGAGCACACTACTGCCCAGCATGGAGACCCAAACATCGTATACTGCCTTAAGAGACCTGCTTGAGAAATATGAGAGGAGGAGGTGCGAGAGGCTTGATGCCCTTATTGACAAGATTCGAGTAGCAAGTACACAGAGTGACAATATCATAGTGGAGCGCAAAGCGTTACAGGAGACACAGAGTGACAAAGTACCTGCAGCTCTTCAGGCGCGCTCCTTACCACTGATATCGCCAGATACAAACCTTGAGATGGAGCCTCACTCTCTTTTTGCCAACCCGAGTGGATTACACGCATGGCGGGGTACGCAATATGGCCACTCGCACGTAATGGCAGGCACCACAGAACATCACAGCGCTCGAACATTTCCAGGCTGGCTACTTTCAGCTCTCAGTTCAGTGCGCTTGCTACGGCATCCATGCTGGGAACGCCACCAGATCTTGCAGACGTGCCGGGTTGTGAGCCTTTGTTCCCCCAGGAATCCCTGGCTTGAAATTCGACCCATACTTGGACTGGTACGATCATTTAGAACAGGTATTGGTTAATAATTTTGCTGAGGCAGTGAATGCCAAACAATTGGCGTGCGACAACATTCTTTTATGCTCCTAACTAAGATTGATGTTGGAACTATTGAATAACATTGTACTGTCTGAAGCTTAGACATCTGCATTCATGAAGATTTTTTTTTTTTTATCCGAAGATGTGTAGATGCTGCAGCTGAGTCTTGCTGGTGGTTGCACTATATGAGGACATAGCGGACATTCCGTGGTGATAGTGAAAGTACTCCAGCTATCTAATAACTTTAGTACTCCTATTAGATTCTACAATATCTTGTGCCACTTTGATAATCCCTCTGTGTAAATATATCTATATTGCTTGGTAAATAGTTCTGCTCTGTGTGGGAACTTCACATACATGCAAACAGAATAGATTGATTAACTTAGTGCAACTACTGAGCATGGACACTTTACTGTTATGCCTTTTCCTATTTTATTTTTGCACTGACTTCATGAAAACATGTGCTCCATAACCATCCAGATCTTCTATCTGTAACTTTCCTACCTATGCATTTCTTAGTCAGTTGATTATCTTGGGCTATCAGACTAGCAGAAATCTTTATATAAAAGTATATTCATTTGTTTTGCCATTCTAGTTTAATGGAAGGGATAATTATGCCGTATTGCAGGAGGGGTTAGATTCAGGCTTTCTTGTGCTGCAGCTCTTGGACTAGGTGTCTAATATTATATATTTAGTAAGGTCACTAGAAACGCTACTCTAATGTACATATTGTTCCATAGGCTGTCTCCCCATGGTTGATTGGGTCTATACTTAATGTAAGCAGCTCAGGGATTTTGTTATATTGGCTGCTCCATTCCTATTTCTATGTGCAGTATGAGTTTAGCACCCACACTTCTCTGAAATATACAATCCAAGTCCTGGAGAGAGTTTGGCCAGCTCTTTATATCTGGGTATATCTGTCTGGGTTATTTCTTTTAATACTATATTTGCAGTTGGACTGTGCCTATGGGTAGAAGTGTAGGTCCCCAATCAAGGGAGCGGTGAATGTTTACACTGATATGCGTAGTATGCTGCTTCCTCTGACCACTATTATCTCTTAACCATGCATTGACAATTTGTTAGTACTGCGCATCTGTCAGTACAATTTGAGAACACAGCCCCCCCTGCAGAGATAGACTTACATAATAGATATGAGAATTAGCAGTCACAATATACACTGTTGCTGGCTTAACCTCCGCCCCCCCATCTATCTATTTTGTGCGGTTAGGGAGGAATATTTTTTTTATTATTTCCTCCCCTGCATTTCTTTTTGGCAGAGTTACGCAGTCTCTGCCCAACCCGTAGAGCCTTGAATGACTTTTTCTTCGTATTTAGGTATAAAGGCTCCCGGGGCCCTAATACAGAAAACTTAACTCCGGCTAGGATTTTCTGGTTCCCAGAAGAGTATCTAGAATGATAGTTCTGTTACTGTTTATAGTTTTATACATGTTCAGTGTTAACTTATAATTAAGCTTATAATAGTAACTAAGGAAAGGTCTGGCACCTCACTTCTATCGATGGCTTATACAATTGAGTAATTGTGGTGCCCTCCTTACACTTCCTTATGTCGATAATGTATGTTTATTCCACAGTCTGTCTATACTACATATGCACTGAAGCTACATTTTCTATAATTTTGCCCATTTCCATGTCCTCAATGGCTTTTTACAGTTTCTGGTCCCTTGACTGGACCTGTCTGATGGGGACATTGCAAAGCTATTGTATATATAAGAAAATGAGGTGCTTGGAATGATATGTCATGTCAGTATAATGTATATTATTACATGTAACCTGGTTGAAGAGACTGTTATGTATAAGCTATGTTAACCTCAATAAAAATAAAAATTAAAAAAAAAATAAAAAAAAAAATAGCTACATCGTACAACTAGAATGTTATACTGTACTACATGATGTTAATGCGGAGTCAGATATTGCCATTTTGTTCATTTGCCTTTACAGTCAATAAGAATGTGTTTTATAAAGGTTAATATATATACAAGTATAACAATACGAACTCATGCTTTTCTTTTTTGTCAATTATTATTGAGAAAAGGGTTAGGCATTAATATTCACAATTTCATTTTTATTTCACTGTGATATCTCTTAGCAATTGCACTAGTTATTGTGGCTAAATTGGATTTATTAAATTCTATATTACTTGATATATGTTGAATTGATAGTATTGTGCAAAAATCTTACAAAGTTATAAGTAATTGTTGTTGATAACAATATTTCTCGATGTGTGACATTTTGGTTGCCTATTTGCATTCTATTGGGTTCTAAAACAGCATTGTCAGCTTCATAAATAGAGCCCTTTGTCTGTTTGCTGAAGAGCATGAATCTGAAACTCTATTAGTAACTGCAAACCTAAGACCATTGTTACTTAATGCTTGAATTTGAATAGGACTGATTGTATAGAGCTAATTAGGGCTCAGATTTCATAGTGGCTCACAAATTAAGAATTGTATTAAAGTTATTGGTTTGAACAAAACATTGGAATTTTTTTTTCATTAAAATATTCGTTATAGTCATTCTAATTTACTATATATATATATATATATATATAAAATACACCACTGAATTGTGTTTAGTATTTTTATTTATAGTAGTGCACCTTTTGTATAAGCCTAAATATAACTTAACTGACATTAAAACAGTCTGCTCATCTTTACACCTGTAAGCTTGCATTATAGCCAACTAAATCAAAACTTTAATAGAAATTAAAGCAAAGTTAGATTATCCCCCAATGAAAAATCAGAAGATTTTGAAATGAGATAAAAAGCAGAAGTGTAAAGGGTAGGGAACTAGACAGTAAAAATAAAAGGTTATGCAATTCAAGAGCTAATGAAATTCTGCAATAAAAAGAATATGTAAAAATGTTATATATATATATCTCAATTTACAGATAATAATGATAATAATAATAATAATAAATGTTAAAAACATTTACTTTTGTTAAATTATTTGGTAAACTTCTTTTTCTTCATTATAGCTTTTATATATATATATATATATATATATATATATATATATATATATATATATATATATATATATATATATATATATATATATATATATATATAAATATATATATATACAGGTAGCCCTCAGTTTACACCGGGGCTAGGTTCCAGAAGGAATAGTTGTAAATCAAAACCGTTGTAAATTGAAACCAAGTTTATAATGTAAGTCAATGGGAAGTGATGGAGTTATATTCCAGGCCCCTCTCAAAATTGTCATAAGTAACACCTAATACATTATTTTTAAAGCTTTGAAATGAAGACTTTAAATGCTAAACATAATTATAAACCTAATTAAATAATCACACAACAGACTGTATCATCAAACTAAGTTTAGTGAACAAAAACATTTGCTAATAATCACGCAACAGACTGTATCATCAAACTAAGTTTAATGAACAAAAACATATCTTTACTTGCATTTTTCTGCAAACAGTTCTCTGCATTGTTAGCATGTTAGATAATATTGGGGGTGCGATCCGATATACGGCGCCGGTTTAGGCGCAAGCGTGGAAACCTGCGCTGCCCGTAATTTCACCTTGCACATCGGGCTATTACATATATTTCGCCGGCATTTCCTAAGTGCTGAAAGTCGGATAAACTAGCGATGTCCAGAAATAAGCATAAGTACAAATTTCTGGAGTCGCCAGTGACTTACGGCACTTTAGAAACTGCCGGCGCCTAAGAAAAGCTACTAAAATTTTAAATCTCCCGTAACTGTCTAACACGCCTCCCAAAAATAAGCCCAACACGTATACCCCTATATCCGCAATCCCCCCTCTCACTCCTAATAATAAATGTATTAACCCCTAGACCGAAAACCCCCCACAACGCAATAAGCCTAATTATTAACCCCTAAACCGCCATAGCCCACACCGCAAGTAATAACTAAATTATTAACCCTTAAACCGCCATAGCCCACACCGCAATAAACCTATTCTAGTATTAACCCCATAAACCGCCATAGCCCACATAGCCTATTAAATCTATTAACCCCTAATCTGCCACCGCCAACGTTGCTGCCACTATAATAAAGTTATTAGCCACTAAACCTAAGTCTAACCCTAACACCCCCCTAACTTAATTATTATTTAAATAAATCTAAATAATATTACTATTAATAATTAAAGTATTCCTATTTAAAACTAAATACTTACCTGTAAAATAAACCCTAAACTAGCTACAATATAATAAATAATTACATTGTAGCTATTTTAGGATTTATTTTTATTTTACAGGCAACTTTGTATTTATTTTAACTAGGTACAATAGCTATTAAATTGTTAATAACTATTTAATAGCTACCTAGTTAAAATAATTACAAATTTACCTGTAAAATAAAACCTAACCTAAGTTACAATTACACCTAACACTACACTATCATTAAATTAATTAAATAAATTAACTAGAATTACCTAAAATTAAATACAATTAAATAAAATAAACTATAGTTCAAAAAAACCCCGCTAAATTACAGAAAATAAAAAAAATTACATGAAGTTTAAACTAATTACACCTAATCTAAGCCCCCTAATAAAATAAAAAAGCCCCCCAAAATAATAAAATGCCCTACCCTATACTAAATTACAAATAGCCCTTAAAAGGGCCTTTTGCGGGGTAATGCCATAAGTAATCAGCTCCTTTACCTGTAAAAAAAGAAATACAACCCCCCCAACATTAAAACCCACCACCCACACACCCAACCTTACTCTAAAACCCACCCAATCCCCCCTTAAAAAACCTAACACTACCCCATTGAAGATCACCTTACCGGGAGACGTCTTCACCCAGCCGGGCCAAAGTCATCCAAGAAGCTGGGCACAAGTGATCCTCCATCCGGCAGAAGTCTTCATCCGATCGGGGCAGAAGAGGTCCTCCATTCGGCAGAAGTCTTCATCCAAGCGGCATCTTCTATCTTCATCCTTCCGGCGCGGAGCGGCTCCATCTTGAAGACATCCAGTGCGGAGCATCCTTCCTGGCCGACAGACTAACGACGAATTAAGGTTCCTTTAAATGACGTCATCCAAGATGGCATCCCTTGAATTCCGATTGGCTGATAGGATTCTATCAGCCAATCGGAATTATGATAGGAAAAATTGCATCAGCCAATCGGATTGACTTCACATTCTATTGGCTGTTCCAATCAGCCAATAGAATGCGAGCTCAATCCGATTGGATGATTGGATCAGCCAATCAGATTTTTACTATGTTGTGAGAAAGGTTTTTGGTGCGCAAATCTTCCCCTGCATAAACACTACTCTGTTCCCAAAATGTACAGGGTAGAAAGGATATAATGATAGAAAAATGTGTAAATGCGCATAAACAGCAACGGGGTGATTACAAGTATATTAACATACTATGTATGGATTTGGGTTGAAATCTCCCTATATACCTTTAAAAAGATGTCTCTAAGATAATATATTGGTATCTATACAAAAAATGCAAAAGTATAATTGCGGTGAGAAAAAAGGTTTTTATCAGACTTTGCAAGGTCCTGCGTTTCAATGACTGGAGTCAGGCTAGATAACAAAACTAGATATTATTACCTGGGTGTGATATAGTAGTAATCTTAATTTTAAGATTACTACTATATTTATTTCATCAAGTGACCGGTCACCATAGAGTTTTATTTATATATCATTAGAGTATATGTGCAATAAATTGTATTAATTTAGTTTTTTGTTATTGTGTATTTTTTACCTTTTTAACAACACTAATAGCCCACATTGCCAAGTATGCACTTTAAGTAGAATAAACGCATAAGTTTACACACAGAGTAAGATAAATGTATATCGATTGGTACAGTTATACCTTGTTTGCATATCACACCCAGGTAATAATATATAGTTTTGTTATCTAGCCTGACTCCAGTCATAGAAACGCAGGACCTTGCAAAGTCTGATAAAAACCTTTTTTCTCACCGCAATTATACTTTTGCATTTTTTGTATAGATACCAATATATTATCTTAGAGACATCTTTTTAAAGGTATATAGGGAGATCACAATCAGATTTTTACTACCTTAATTCTGATTGGCTGATAGAATCCTATCAGCCAATTGGAATTCAAGGGACGCCATCTTGGCTGACGTCATTTAAAGGAACCTTCATTCGTCGTTAGTCCATCGGCCAGGAAGGATGCTCCGCGCTCGATGTCTTCAAGATGGAGCCACTCCGCGCCGGAAGGATGAAGATAGAAGATGCCGCTTGGATGAAGACTTCTGCCGGATGGAGGACCTCTTCTGCTCCGATCGGATGAAGACTTCTGCCGGATGGAGGACCACTTGTGCCTGGCTTCTTGGATGACTTCGGCCCGGCTGGGTGAAGATGTCTCCCGGTAAGGTGATCTTCAATGGGGTAGTGTTAGGTTTTTTTAAGGGGGGATTGGGTGGGTTTTAGAGTAAGGTTGGGTGTGTGGGTGGTGGGTTTTAATGTTGGGGGGGGTTGTATTTCTTTTTTTACAGGTAAAAAAGCTGATTACTTTGGGGCAATGCCCCGCAAAAGGCCCTTTTAAGGGCTATTTGTAATTTAGTATAGGGTAGGGCATTTTATTATTTTGGGGGGCTTTTTTATTTTATTAGGGGGCTTAGATTAGGTGTAATTAGTTTAAACTTCTTGTAATTTTTTTTATTTTCTGTAATTTAGTGTTTGTTTGTTTTTGAACTATAGTTTATTTTATTTAATTGTATTTAATTTTAGATAATTCTAGTTAATTTATTTAATTAATTTAATGATAATGTAGTGTTAGGTGTAATTGTAACTTAGGTTAGGTTTTATTTTACAGGTAAATTTGTAATTATTTTAACTAGGTAGCTATTAAATAGTTATTAACTATTTAATAGCTATTGTACCTAGTTAAAATAAATACAAAGTTGCCTGTAAAATAAATATAAGTCCTAAAATAGCTACAATGTAATTATAAATTATATTGTAGCCATCTTAGGGTTTATTTTACAGGTAAGTATTTAGTTTTAAATAGGAATACTTTAGTTCATAATAGTAATATTATTTAGATTTATTTAAATAATAATTAAGTTGGGTGGGTGTTAGGGTTATTATAGTGGTGGCGACGTTGGCGGCGGCAGATTTGGGGTTAATAGATTTTAATAGGCTATGTGGGCTATGGCGGTTTAGGGGTTAATACTAGAATAGGTTTATTGCGGTGGGCTATGGCAGTTTAGGGGTTAATAGACTTTATTAGTTATTGCGGTGGGGGATTGCGCATGTGTTAGGTGTTAGGTTTTTCTTTTTGCAGGCATTTTAGGGAGTTACGGTGCTCCCATACTCAGCGCAAGGCTTGCTATGGCTGATTTTTATGGCAAGGTGAAAATGGAGTAAGATTTCTCCATTATCGCCACGTAAGTCCTTGCGCTGGATATTGGATACCAAATTGCACGTCTTTTCTATGTTTGTCTATGGGTAAAAAAACTACGTTCGACGGGTGAAATATACGATCGTAACTTCTATGTTACGCCATATATGTGATACCAGAATCGCACAAAAACCTGCGTCGCATATGTAATGAGGCCCTGGGTCTGCACCTATTCAATGCATTTCAATCTGCAGTGAATAAAAGGCAGTTAGGCACCCTCACCTCAAGCAGCTGGACAAGAAGATAATAGGGAATTGGCTGCTAGATCTTGCTGCTTTGAAAGCTGCTCGATAGCTAATGTATGTTCTGTGTACACAGATTAATTTCAGTCTGCTAAGCTTGCATAACTTTGCTGCAACACAAGCAGAGACAGCTCCACCTACTGGCTATTTTAATTAGTGCACTGCTTTTCAATGCTTTTCAATAGCAGTCACATGACTGAGAAAAAAAAGGTTGTTATTCTGAAATGGCAAAAATTGAACCGGCGTAAACAGAGGGCCACCGTGTGTGTGTATATATATATATATATATAATTATTTAAGTTATGGTAGAGATAAAAGCATGACAATTAAATCCTCCATTTCATAAAAGTAAGCACAATAGAATTATGTAGCAGATGTTCAATAATTGCCTGTGCAATAATTCTATTGTTCTTACTTATATAAATAAAGAGTGAGAGAGTCAGATAGACAGACAGACAGGTAGATAGATAAATTATATTATTATTATTATACTTTATTTATGAAGCGCCAACATATTCCGCAGCGCTGTCCATGGATACAATTTATATAAATAAAACAGTACAAGACTTGAAAGAGACAGGACAAAATTTACAAACACATACAGGAGGGATTAAGGGCCCTATTCCCGTGGGAACTTACAATTTAATAATAGCTAATGATTTGAACGTTACTTTTATTATTAATTTTATTATAACTCTTACTTGTATTAGTATCTACAGTATATAATGACACATACTCACTACTACTAATTATATTAAAAGATTGTTAGCTTAGAAAATAAAACAATATCAGCTTTAAATGTGCATTCAAATGCAAAACTAAAATGTGTGCTAGATAATTTTATGAATGCTCTCTTGCTTGCATATAAATATTGGGTTGATTACAATATTGCTGATCATATTTATCAGCTGTTAATAAGCTCACAATTTGCCTTTTCCATCATTGGATCAATCACAGTCCAAAGATAAACAACATTTTCATACTGGAAAAATATTTGATTGTATATGGGAATATTCACACATACAATTAAATTCAGCAATCACAATACACCTGACTATGAGTTATGAACTAAATATTGAGAACAAAATTGACATTTTGAATTTAAAGGGACATGAAACCCAATTTGTATCACAATTTAGATAGAGAATAAAAGTTTAAACAGCATTCCAATGTACTTCATTTATCTAATTTACTTCATTTTTTAGATATCAGTTGTTGAAGAAATAGCAATGCACATGGGTAAGCTAAACACACAAAAAATGTGGGTGTGTGATTAAAAGATACTAACACTCCTTCTCTCAAATGCTAATCCCAAAATAGGTTATCTAACCTCAAAGGAACACCCAAAGACAAATAAAAAGAAGGGGATTATGGGATTGCGCTTAAATAGCTGAGAGATACAAATTTTAATTTTAATAGTAAACTTCAAACTAGAAAATTAATACAAATGTATATTTAAGGACACTATATTTTTAAATATACATTTGTATTAATTTTCTAGTTTGAAGTTTACTATTAAAATTAAAATTTGTATCTCTCAGCTATTTCAGCGCAATCCTATAATCCCCCACTTTTTATTAAGCTAAACACACAAGGCATCTATGTGCAGCCACCCAGGACCGTCTTTAACACAGGGCAAAAGGGGCAGCTGCCCTGGGCCCAGTTTCTGTTGAGGGCCCAAGAGTCCTAAAAAAAAATAAAAAAAAAATTGTTTTTTTTTTGTTTGTTTTTTATGGTTCATACCAGACTGCTGATGTGACATGGGGAACACACACATTCATTCCTAATACAGTCACAGTCAAAAGTACTCTGCTTATATTTTTTTTTAAAACTGTGCCAGACCGTGCCGGTGTCATGTGACATGCCAAGCTAGTGCCATGTGCACTGTGCAGCACTGAATGCAAAGCCCTAACTCGGCATCCAGCCATTTCCCACTGCATCATAAAAGGTCCTACTGGGGTTACCACTGTTACCAGGTAACTGCTCTGGTGGTGGGGATTGTTTCTGGGTAGGGCTGACTGTAGGCGCATGCAGCAGAAAGCTGGAGAGGCAGGCACATGAGGATTTGAGCATCTGTGCAGCTGCATACACTGCTCTCTTCAGTCTTGAGGCTGTGGGACTCATCTCACATTGTATCCATGCAGCCTTGGACAGACAGCATCCAGTCTACTGGTCCCCTTAGCCCTGCTCTTTCTGTTGTGGCCCTAAGATCAACTAACTGAAGTTTGTTAGGGGAATAGTGTTTTGTAGAAAGGTGTCAGTGGGAAGAATAAGTGAGTGCACACACGCCCCTCCCCATGCAGCATTGTCTAGTTCAGGGTGAGAGGGAACTTGTTCCTAGCAAAGAAGCGACATGTGCTGGTGTGGATGATGTATAGCGTCATGCTGATACTTCACACATTAATGTAAGGTTTATTTTTATAGTTTTTATTTTTCTCTGTCTCAGATTTTACAGCTTCCCATAGTAGTTCTGCTGTTCCAGTCAGTAAACTTATATTTGTCTGCACCTCCATACTTCCTCCTTTACCTTGCTTTGCTCCTGTTGGCTGCCCTAAATCTCTTTAACCAGCTAACCTCACACCAGAATCACATTCAAAAGAATATTAAATGAATCCACAGTGGAGGAATTTATATATTTATTTACTTATTAGTACTGCTTAGGTCCAGTTTCACATATTGCAATTTTTTTTTATTTTTTATTTTTTAAATGATTAGCCCAGCAGAGGATGATCCACAGCTGGGCTAATAATAAAAAAAATTGATTTAGTTGTTTTTTGGGATGTTGGGGTGGAGAGCGAAATTGCATGGGGTGGGGGTGGGGGGGGCCCAATAAAAATTTTGCCCAGGGTCCAATCAATATTAAAGACGGCCCTGCAGCCACCAATCAGCAATTGCTAAGACTATTTAGATATGTTTTTCAACAAAGGATATCAAGAGAATGAAACAATTCAGATAATATAAGTAAATTGGAAAGTTGTTTAAAATTCCACAGACTTTCAAAAGCATGAAATAAAAAATGTGTTTCATGTCCTTTTAAAAGCCAGACAGCTAAGTGCCATCTAGTCTTTTCATCATGACAATTTGGAATCATTATACTATCTTGTGCATGTGTAATGCACTCTAAATGGCCACTGAAGCCAGTTTAGATGTTTATATGAATAAATGGTTTGGATTCATTAAACCTATATTCATCACTATTATATAGTGTGTGGGTAGAGGGTGTAAAGTTTACAGCTAACGAGATCTGTGGGAAACACAAGAAAACAAAAATTGCAACAGCAATAACTAGAAATGGTAATTAGCAATCCTGTTCTTACTATTGTTTTTTAATCAAATTTTCGTCATTGTAAGTTACAGTATAATCTTTCTAAATAGGATTTCTATCAGCAATAGAATCTTATTTACCAGAATTTACAATTTGCAAATCAATTTTGTTTATTGATTGTTGCGATCATTTTAGGGTTTTTTACAAAAAGCTGAAGTTAAAAAAAAAAACATGTTTTGAATACCATCTAGTACCTTGTGACTCTTAATAGCGGTTTTTATGAGAACTGTTAAATCCCGTTACAGAAGATGCGATAAGTTGCAGACACTTTTTTTCTTCTGTAAATCAATTTATTTGAAAATTATATTTTCTCAATAATTATAAAAAGTTTCAAAAATAATTTTAACTGTTTCACTGCTGAGATATTTTTAGTTGCTTAGCCCTCTCATAAATTACACATAAATCTATTTTTTTTCTGTAAGTTAACCAGACAATTATTTTTATAAACTATCAAGTTTTCAGAAATATCATAATATAAGAAGACACCACTATATGTGTACAGGAGTAATTATTCCTTAAATATTTAAAAAATAAACTTTTGCCTAGATTTAAAGTTCTGCGTTAGCCGTCCAAAACAGCGTTAGGGGGTCCTAACGCTGGTTTTTACCACCAGCTGGTATTTAGAGTCAGTCATGAAAGGGTCTAACGCTCACTTTCCAGCCGCGACTTTTCCATACCGCAGATCCCCCTACCCCAATTGCGTATCCTATCTTTTCAATGGGATCTTTCTTACGCTGGTATTTAGAGTCTTGGCTGAAGTGAGCGTTAGAAATCTAACGACAAGACTCCAGCCGCAGATAAAAGCCAGGAGTTAAGAGCTTTCTGGGCTAACGCCGGTTCATAAAGCTCTTAACTACTGTGCTCTAAAGTACACTAACACCCATAAACTACCTATGTACCCCTAAACCGAGGCCCCCCACATCACCGCCACTCTATTAATTTTTTTTAACCCCTAATCTGCCGACCGCACACCGTCGCCACCTACATTATCCCTATGTATCCCTAATCTGCTGCCCCTAACATCGCCGACCCCTACATAATATTTATTAACCCCTAATCTGCCCCCTCCCCACGTCGCCGCTACCTACCTACAATTATTAACCCCTAATCTGCCGATCGGACCTCCCTGCTACTCTAATAAATGTATTAACCCCTAAAGCTAAGTCTAACCCTAATCCTAACACCCCCCTAAATTAAATATAATTTAAATCAGCCAATCAGATTGAGCTCGCATTCTATTGGATGATCGGAACAGCCAATAGAATGCGAGCTCAATCTGATTGGCTGATTGGATCAGCCAATCGGATTGAACTTCAATCTGATTGGCTGATTCAATCAGCCAATCAGATTTTTCCTACCTTAATTCCGATTGGCTGATAGAATCCTATCAGCCAATCGGAATTCAAGGGACGCCATCTTGGATGACGTCCCTTAAAGGAACCTTCATTCGTCGTTAGTCCGTCGGTGAAGAAGGATGGCTCCACGTCGGCTGCTTGAAGATGGTCCCGCTCCGCGCCGGATGGAAGAAGATAGAAGATGCTGCCTGGATGAAGATGTCTGCCAGTCCAGATGTCCTCTTCTGCCCGGATAGGATGAAGACTTTGGACCCTCTGGAGGAGCTCTTCTTGCCAGATAGGATGAAGACTTCGGACCCTCTTCTGGACGGATCGGTGATACCCGGCGTGGTGAAGACAAGGTAGGAAGATCTTCAGGGGCTTAGTGTTAGGTTTATTTAAGGGGGGTTTGGGTTAGATTAGGGGTATGTGGGTGGTGGGTTGTAATGTTGGGGGGGTATTGTATGGTTTTTTTTACAGGCAAAAGAGCAGAATTCTTTGGGGCATGCCCCGCAAAAGGTCCTTTTAAGGGCTGGTAAGGTAAAAGAGCTTTACCGTTTTTATTTTAGAATAGGGTAGGGCATTTTTTTATTTTGGGGGGCTTTGTTATTTTTTTAGGGGGCTTAGAGTAGGTGTAATTAGTTTAAAATTCTTGTAATCTTTTTTTATTTTTTGTAATTTAGTGTTTGTTTTTTTTGTAATTTAGTGTTTGTTTTTTTTGTAATTTAGTTTAGTTGATATAATTGTAGATAATTGTAGATAGTTTATTAAATTTATTTATTGATAGTGTAGTGTTAGGTTTAATTGTAACTTAGGTTAGGATTTATTTTACAGGTAATTTTGTAATTATTTTAACTAGATATCTATTAAATAGTTATTAACTATTTAATAGCTATTGTACCTGGTTAAAATAAATACAAAGTTGCCTGTAAAATAAATATTAATCCTAAAATAGCTACAATATAATTATTATTTATATTGTAGCTATATTAGGGTTTATTTTACAGGTAAGTATTTAGCTTTAAATAGGAATAATTTATTTAATAATATTTATTTTATTTTGTTAGATTTAAATTATATTTAATTTAGGGGGGTGTTAGGGTTAGGGTTAGACTTAGCTTTAGGGGTTAATACATTTATTAGAGTAGCGGCGAGGTCCGGTCGGCAGATTAGGGGTTAATACTTGAAGTTAGGTGTCGGCGATGTTAGGGAGGGCAGATTAGGGGTTAATACTATTTATTATAGGGTTTTTCAGGCGGGAGTGAGGCGGATTAGGGGTTAATAACTTTATTATAGTAGCGGTGAGGTCCGGTCTGCAGATTAGGGGTTAATAATTGTAGGTAGGTGGCGGCGACGTTGGGGGTGGCAGATTAGGGGTTAATAAATATAATATAGGGGTCGGCGGTGTTAGGGGCAGCAGATTAGGGGTACATAGGGATAACGTAGGTTGCGGCGGTGTACGGAGCGGCAGATTAGGGGTTAAAAATAATATGCAGGGGTCAGCGATAGCGGGGTCGGCAGATTAGGGGTTAATAAGTGTAAGGTTAGGGGTGTTTAGACTTGGGGTACATGTTAAGGTGTTAGGTGCAGATTTAGAAGTGTTTCCCCATAGGAAACAATGGGGCTGCGTTAGGAGCTGAACGCTGCTTTTTTGCAGGTGTTAGGTTTTTTTACAGCTCAAACTGCCCCATTGTTTCCTGAGGGGGAATCATGCACGAGCACGTTTTTGAAGCTGGCCGCGTCCGTATTTAATAATATTTTTTTATTTTGTTAGATTTAAATTATATTTAATTTAGGGGGGTGTTAGGGTTAGGGTTAGACTTAGCTTTAGGGGTTAATACATTTATTAGAATAGCGGCGAGGTCCGGTCGGCAGATTAGGGGTTAATACTTGAAGTTAGGTGTCGGCGATGTTAGGGAGGGCAGATTAGGGGTTAATACTATTTATTATAGGGTTTTTCAGGCGGGAGTGAGGCGGATTAGGGGATAATAACTTTATTATAGTAGCGGTGAGGTCCGGTCTGCAGATTAGGGGTTAATAATTGTAGGTAGGTGGCGGCGACGTTGGGGGCGGCAGATTAGGGGTTAATAAATATAATATAGGGGTCGGCGGTGTTAGGGGCAGCAGATTAGGGGTACATAGGGATAACGTAGGTTGCGGCGGTGTACGGAGCGGCAGATTAGGGGTTAAAAATAATATGCAGGGGTCAACGATAGCGGGGTCGGCAGATTAGGGGTTAATAAGTGTAAGGTTAGGGGTGTTTAGACTCGGGGTACATGTTAAGGTGTTAGGTGCAGACTTAGGAAGTGTTTCCCCATAGGAAACAATGGGGCTGCGTTAGGAGCTGAACGCTGCTTTTTTGCAGGTGTTAGGTTTTTTTACAGTTCAAACTGCCCCATTGTTTCCTATGGGGGAATCGTGCACGAGCACGTTTTTGAAGCTGGCCGCATCCGTAAGCACCGCTGGTATTTAGAGTTGAAGTGGCGGTAAATTATGCTAAACGCTCCCTTTTTGGAGCCTAACGCAGCCCTTCAGAGAGCTCTAAATACCAGTGGTATTTAAAAGGTGCGGGGGGAAAAATACACGCGTAGCTAACGCACCCCTTTGGCCGCAGAACTCTAAATCTAGCCGTTAGTTTTACCACATTTATTATTATTATTATTATTGTTTTTATTATTAGGTATTGGTAGAGTGCAAACAAGTACCGCAGTGCATCATTTCACCATCTCTAAACACAAAAATTCCGGATTTTAAGTCTATATTTTTTATTAATTGATCAATTAAAATCAGAAATATACATTTTTTGGCATATGCAGCATCTTGCAATAAATGCAGCAAATTAGTCAGTGTAAAGTATCTAAACATTAGACATTTACATTCAGCCTTGCACGAATACATTTTTTTTACAAATTCATGTCAATTAAGGCATTAATCAGAATCCAGTCTATCACATGTGAACAAACCGGATGAAGGACTAAATAGTTTGCATGTTTGTTTCATTTGGCTAGCAACAAAACAAATGGGCAGTAAACTGAGTAAAGGAGCTGATTTGTCTGGTCAATAATCTAATTTATTTGCAGTGATGTGGAGGGGGACCGACCAGTTATGTCTCCAATGCCCCCTGTCCAGTCCGATAGAGTATTACCAATTGTTAGGGACAGCAAGCCAGGCATTAAATGCAATTCAGACTTGTTCAGGACACTTTTTTTATAGCATAGGCAGATGGTAGACTAGGAGAAGCTCAGACGCCATTAAAGGGACAGTCTACACCAGAATTGTTATTGTTTTAAAAGATAGATAATCCCTTTTTTACCCATTCCCTAGTTTTGCATAACCAACACAGTTATATTTATATATTTTTTACCTCTGTGATTATCTTGTATCTAAGCCTCTGCAGACTGCCCCTTTATTTCAGTTCTTTTGACAGACTTGCAGCTTAGCCAATCAGTGATGGCTCCCAGGTAACTTCACGTGCACGAGCATAGTGTTATCTATATGAAAAACATGAACTAACACCCTCTAGTGGTGAAAAACCTGTTAAAATGCATTCTTAAGAGGCGGCCTTCAAGGTTTAAGAAATTAGCATATGAACCTCTTAGGTTAAGCTTTCAACTAAGAATACCAAGAGAACAAAGAAAAATTGGTGATAAAAGTAAATTGAAAAATTGTTTAAAATTACATGCCCTATCTGAATCATGAAAGTTTTTTTTGGACTAGACTGTCCCTTTAATAACCTTCTTTTGAGCTTTTTGAAAGTGCAGTTGTGTGCCTCTTTCAGCTATTTTGTCATTGCCTTAAAAACAGTTATTGACAATTATATTTGTTCTCGTAGTTTTTCTAGTGCTACAGCTAGTAGAGACAGTGGTCCGATGTTAAAAGTATTGTGGTAATGGCGATATTTTATAAAGGGATCCGTTGCCAGATCGAGATTGCCGATGAAATTTTAAAAAGGGCTGAAATCAGTGTAAATGATCGTTTTACACTGTATATTATGACAATGCAATTCACATATGTCAATCAAAACTCAGCCCCTTTTGTTAAAATACAATAGTAAAACTAGGACATCAATAATACACCTACGGGAGCTGTAAGGATGTGGGTATAGTAGTTTACATGTATATACAATGTTTTATTTATATGTATTTTATGTTTGAATATTTTATTTGATTACAATAATAAACAGTTACAATCATATATAAACTTTCCTCTCCATTTCTTTTCTCACCTCTTATGATTGGGTTAGCACGTCTATTCTGTTACAGCATTATTCATCTACAGGTCTTACATAAATACCATGATACAGCTTTAGGATCAAACATTGTCCTCTTGTTACATTTGTATACTCTTTAGTCATATCATATGCCTGTAGGCCATAGTAAAGTCTGGAATTATCATTTTATGGTGAGTTGTAATCTCTGTCTCTTCCTTAGTACAAAACTTCCTCTTTCTCCAGAAACATCTTGTCATCATTAACTATTAGTCAGAGGATACAGCTTTGAAAGACGTTCATGTTAAATAAACTGGTTTAGAGGGGGATAGTAAGGGTGGGGAAGGGTTAGTGAGTGACAACACCTTACAGTCCACCTAGTGTTGTATGTGTATTAATAATACATTTTATGAGCGATATTAACGTTGTGAATCGTATCTCCCGATCTTGTTATATCATTTAAAACTCACTTGCTTATCCAATAATACCAAATTGCTTGGAACACTTCTTTATTGTCAAGGGCATTTGTTGCTAACTTATACATAGTGTATGTATATTGAATTTTATTATATATTTCTGTCCATGTGAGACCACCTGTTTTCCAATATTTAGCTATGCAAGTCCTTGTGACTGTGCATAGGATCCTGATAAATGTATTGATATGTTTGTTATATATTAATATGTTCAAGTAGGAGGGCTTGTTGAAGCGTAAGATTGATGGGTTCATCAAGAAGTTGACTCAGGAAGGAGGATAGTCGTCTCCAAATAGCAATGATTTCCCTGCAGTCCCACCACATATGTCTGTAGGTTCCTATTTCTCCACACCCTCTATAGCAATATATACTACCCTGTGTGTACATATGAGCTGTTCTAATAGGTGTTAAGTACCAACGAAAGATGGTCTTAATAACATTTTCTTTAAGATCCACACTTATGAGTCCCTTCACTGCATTTTGAAATATAGTTTCCCATTCCTTGATGTCTTTGCATATATGTATGTCTTTTTCCCACGCCAGCATAGTTGGGGTTTTTACAGTCATTTGGGAGGCCTGTATGGCTATATATAATACAGAGATGGTGTGTTTATGGCGGTCCTCTGATTGACAGAGGAGCTCCATTGGTGTAGTGTTGTTTGCTCTCGGGTTTCTCATATATGTTTGAATAGCTGAATTTATCTGTAAGTATATATACCAGTGTAGTTTTATTGGATTTATTTTTGCTTGAAGCTGATTGAATGAGAGTGTGGTTCCCCTTCTATGTAGTCTGCTACTCTATATAGGCCTTTATTCTCCCATTTTTGGAGTTGAGACCAGAGTTCACTAGGCAATAGAAATCTTAGTGGTATGTATAAGGAGTATTTCTGCATTAATTTGCATTTAGATGTTATTTTCCAGGTGGTTATTGTAAGGTTTGCAGTATATGGTTTGGGTGTCTCTTTATCAATTTGTGTTTTTTCTGGTGCCCAGATGATTGTATCACTCTCATTCCACCCACCTAAGTTTGCCTCTAGATCAGGCCACAGCACCTCCCCAGATCTCTTCAGCAATAAAGTGTCTTGTGCTAGTCTGGCTGAGTGATAATAATCCATTAGATTAGGAGCTCCTATGCCTCCCAAGTTCTTGTGTCTATTTAAAATAGATGTCGCTATTCTAGTCTTTTTATTGTCTCTAATGAATGTTAGTATCTCTTTTTGCAGTGTATCTAAATCCGCTTTTACAATTTTAATAGGTAGGGTTCTGAACAAATATAATATTCTCGGTAAGATATTCATCTTCACCGCCGCCACCCTACCTAGCCATGAGAAGTTGAAGCTTTTCTATTTCAACAGATCTTTCTTTATTTGTTTATATAATGGGATATAGTTTTCTCTATATAGTTGTGTGTAGCAGCTGGGAAGACGAATCCCTAGATATTTTAAGGATTGTTTCACCCATTTCTAGTTTGTTTCTAGTTTGATTCTAGGATTGTCTGGGTCTGTCGAGGAATTCCCATGGGTAGGGTCTCACATTTTTCTACGTTTATTTTAAAACCTGAAATAGCAGAGAAGGTTTCCAGTGTGTGGTATAAATTAGGTAGTGATATCATTGGGTTCGTCAGAGTTAGTAGGATATCATCCGCGAACAGGGCCAATTTATATTCCATCGTGTTTATCTTGAGTCCCATTATATCCACCTGTGATCGGATTTTGGCGGCAAGTGGCTCTATACATAGGGCGAAGAGCAATGGTGACAGAGGGCACCCCTGTCTGGTTCCATTGCGAATTGGGAATGGCTGAGATTTATAACCTGCCGAGGAGACCTGTGCTCCCGGGGAAGAATAAATAGCTTTTAACGTTTTAATAACTGCCCCCTCAAATCCCATCTTGTGTAGTACCAAGAACATGTAGTCCCAGTCAATTCTATCGAATGCCTTCTCCGCAATCCAAGGATAGGAGCAGAGAAGGCGTCCGCGTCTCCTTCATGGTTTGGATCAGATTGGAAACCTTACGTATATTATCAGGGGCTTCTCTACCTTTGATAAATCCCACCTGATCTGGGTGGACCAGGTGGGGTAGAATATGTTTAAGTCTATTAGCAATTATCTTTGTGAGGATCTTAAGGTCTTGGTTGATTAGGGATATTGGACGATAGTTCTGACTTTTTTTGTGGTCCCTCCCTGATTTGGGAATTACTACTATTTTAGCGGCTAATAATTCAGGTGGAATATTCCCTCCCTCCATTACATAATTGCAGAATTTAAGCAGATGTGGGATTAATGTTGTTTTGAAAAGTTTGTAATATTCGCCCGGGAAACCATCTGGTCCCGCCGCTTTCCCTGACTTGAGATCTTTAATAGCCCCTAGCACTTCCACAGTGGTTATGGGTGTATTTAATGTATCCCTCTGTTCTTTAGAGATAGTTTTTAATAAGTTGAGTGTGAAGAACTGAGAGATGAGTGTTTCTGTTTCTGGATTGTGTGTGACCTTCTTCCCATCATATAGTGTACTGTAGAATGTCGCAAATGTATCTACTATTTCCTGCGGGTGTGAGGTCATCTTGTTGTCTAAAGTTTCTATAAGGGAGATCGCTGAGGCTTTGCATCTTTCACATATTTTATGTGCCATGTATCTGTCTGGCTTGTATATAAAATATTGTCCCTGAAGTTTTTGGATGGCTCTAGCGGCTTGTGATTCTTCAATCTCCGCATGAAGTTGTTTGATATTTTGTCTATGTTTTCTAATCTACAATGTTTTTTCCTTAATGAGTAACCCTCTTAGGACCGCCTTATGAGCTGCCCATGTAATCCCTGGGTTAGATACTGTGTCTGTTTTTATTTGCCAGTATTCAGTTAATGATTTGAGTATATTGTCGTGAGTTTGGGGACTTCCGACACACGATTTGTCGAAAGTCCATGTTCTGCTTCTATTTGGATCACACAATCCCTCTACTTGTAAGGTGATGATCGAGTGATCAGACCATACACAAGCATGAATTTGAGAGCTGTTTAATACAGGTTGCAATATTTGACTGGTAAATATATAATCCAGTCTTATGTAGGTCTTGTGTGCTGCCGAGTAGAATTTTGTGTCGTTGGTTATTCCATATAATGTAGACCATGTTTCTACCAAGGAATGAGGTGATAAGCTTTCTTTTATTGATTTCACAATGCGGTTGTGCCTATTTTGTTTATTAGTTAAGGGTGTAGTACCTGTAGATTTATATGTATTTTATGTTATAATGTTATAATATGTATTTTAAGTACTGTTGTAGCTTTTTTTTAATTAATGTGTAGTTTGCTTTTGCTGTGTTTTTAATATTTTTCTAGGAAGAAGATGAAAAATAATGGACACAACCTTTGGATTCCAACTTAGGGTAAGACACCTCAGAGTTATGCTTTTAAAATGTATAGTCTACATCAAAACCTTCTAAATGGTATAATTGGCTAATCTTGGTTATCAATTAAACTTAAAATCTAAAGAAGGCATGTAAAAACAGGGGACCCCTTTGGAATGAGGGGAGTTTGCTTTTTCATATGAGGGATTGCATCTCCCTGTAAGTTGCAAATTATTGCTGTAAAAACTGATAACCTGCAGCAGACTTTAAATGCACTTTAATCTGAGGGGGAGTGACTCTAATAGAGTCCATAGATCCCCCACAGTGACACTCATTTGGAAGAGGGGAGTTTGCCCTTTCAAATGAGGGGTAATTTGTCAATCTAGCACAAAAAGAAGAGATAGGGACACTGTTAGAGCCTACTTTTTCTAATTATTTAACTTCACTTTAAGTGCTCTACCTACTTGTTTTGGTTAGTACAACGTTTGGTGATCATCATTTTACAGGGACAAGAGACCTCTCACTTGGAAGTAGGGAATTTTTCTTTCAAATGAGGGTCACATTCCCTTTAAGAAAGCTATCACCTTGGGAAAGCAGCAATAACCTGCACTTAAAAGTATTAGAGGAAAAATTAACACCTCATTTAAGAGACAGGACTCTGCTTTTAACTGGCTCTTCTAGCATGCACCAGGGGCTGATGGGCTCTGTTAAAATCTTTCGCCTTCAGGTTAAATAGCATTTTTGTATTGTGCCTCTTTTTATAACTTATTATATTTTTTGGAGTTCCTCTGTATTTTATGTTTAAATCATTTGTATTAAGACAATTTGTTCAAAGTACAATACAATACAACAATAGTGATGTCGAGAACCTAAAATTTTCGGTTCGCGAACGGCGGACTCGAACTTCCGGTATTGTTCGTGAACGCGCAAACCGCGTGATCCGCCATTGAATTCAATAGGCAGGCGAACTTTAAACCCTACAAGGACTCTTTCTGGAAACAATAGTGATGGAAAAGTTGTTTCAAGGGTACTCACACCTGGACTGTTGCATGCTGGAGGAGGATCCCTGGCAAAACTCCCATGGAAAATTACATAGTTGATGCAGAGTCTGCTTTTAAGCCATAATGGGTCTAAGTCAACTAACATTCCCAAAGTGGCTGTCTCAAAACATCCCGGACAGAAGATAGATTGATAGTGATAGATAGGATAGATAGATATACATAGATTGATAGTTAGATAGAATCGATAGAAGAGAAATAGATAGATTTGTTAGATATATAATTACCCTAATAAATTCTAATAATCAAACATGCATTCTTGGACCCAACTAGCTTGTGTTAATTAGTACTTTTCTTAGCACTTTAATCCCTTCCCCCCCCCCCTCTATCGGGGGAGTTCTATATGGCCTGCCAGATTACCCTGAAAAATTATAATAATAAGACATGTGGTCTGCTACCTATTTTAACGAGGTTGTGTTTTAAGTACTACCATTCTTAGCACTTTAATCTCTGTAACTCCCCCTATTTGGTGAGGTCTATACGGCCTGGATGATTACCCATACAAAATATAATAATAAGACATCTGCTCTTGGTATGCGACCCATGGTAACTATGTTGTGTTAATTAGTAATGTCCTTCGCATTTTAATAGCTGTTTCTCATACTCACCCTATCGGTGGAGGTCTATATGGCCTGCATGATTACCCTTACAAAATATAACAACCAAACATATGCTCTGGGACCCATGGTAAGTAGTTTGTGTTAAGTAGTACTGTTCTTTGCATTTTCATACCTGTTACAACACCAAATGGTGGCAGGTCTATCTGGCCTTCATGATTAGCTGCACCCAAACCCAAAAAAAAGCCGAGTGGTCTTAGACTAACACCCATGGCTAACTCGGTTGTTTCAATTAGTACTATTCTTAGCACTTTCATCCCTGTTACGGGTGGTCTACATGGCCATCATGATTAGCCGAACAAAATACTACAATCCAACCTTTGCTCAGTCTTCATAGGCCCTTCATTGTCTGTATTTTGATAGTACAGTTCTTATTATTTTTATAGCTGATACAACACCGAATGGTGGCAGCTCTATATGGCCTGCATGATTAGCCGCACCCAATACAAAAATAAATCCAAGCGGTCTTGGATTAACACCCATGGCTAACTCTGTTGTTTCAAGTAGTACTATTCTTAGCACTTTCATCTCATCATCCCTGTTACTTCCAGGACTCTCGGTGGTGGTGGTCTACATGGCCATCATGATTAGCCTAACCAAATACTACAATCCAACCTTGGCTCAGTCTTCCTAAGGCCCTTCATTGGCTGTATTTTGGTAGTACTGTTCTTATTAGTTTAATAGCTGATACGACACCGAATGTTGTCAGCTCTATATGGCCTGCATGAATAGCCGCACCCAAAGCCAAAAAAAAGCCAAGCGGTTTTGCACTAACACCGATGGCTAACTCTGTTGTTTCAAGTTCTACTATTCTTAGCTCTTTCATCTCATCATCCCTGTTACTTCCAGGACTCTCGTGGTGGTGGTCTACATGGCCATCATGATTAGCCTAACCAAATACTACAATCCAACCTTGGCTCAGTCTTCCTAAGGCCCTTCATTGGCTGTATTTTGGTAGTACTGTTCTTATTAGTTTAATAGCTGATACGACACCGAATGTTGTCAGCTCTATATGGCCTGCATGAATAGCCGCACCCAAAGCCAAAAAAAAGCCAAGCGGTTTTGCACTAACACCCATGGCTAACTCTGTTGTTTCAAGTTCTACTATTCTTAGCTCTTTCATCTCATCATCCCTGTTACTTCCAGGACTCTCGGTGGTGGTGGTCTACATGGCCATCATGCTTAGCCTAACCAAATACTACAATCCAACCTTGGCTCAGTCTTCCTAAGGCCCTTCATTGGCTGTATTTTGGTCGTACTGTTCTTATTAGTTTAATAGCTGATACGACATCGAATGTTGTCAGCTCTATATGGCCTGCATGAATAGCCGCACCCAAAGCCAAAAAAAAGCCAAGCGGTTTTGCACTAACACCCATGGCTAACTCTGTTGTTTCAAGTTCTACTATTCTTAGCTCTTTCATCTCATCCCTGTTACTTCCAGGACTCTCGGTGGTGGTGGTCTACATGGCCATCATGATTAGCCTAACCAAATACTACAATCCAACCTTGGCTCAGTCTTCCTATGGCCCTTCATTGGCTGTATTTTGGTAGTACTGTTCTTATTAGTTTAATAGCTGATACGACACCGAATGGTGGCAGCTCTATATGGCCCGCATGAATAGCCGCACCCAAAGCCAAAAAAAAGCCAAGCGGTTTTGCACTAACACCCATGGCTAACTCTGTTGTTTCAAGTTCTACTATTCTTAGCTCTTTCATCTCATCCCTGTTACTTCCAGGACTCTCGGTGGTGGTGGTCTACATGGCCATCATGATTAGCCTAACCAAATACTACAATCCAACCTTGGCTCAGTCTTCCTAAGGCCCTTCATTGGCTGTATTTTGGTAGTACTGTTCTTATTAGTTTAATAGCTGATACGACACCGAATGTTGTCAGCTCTATATGGCCTGCATGAATAGCCGCACCCAAAGCCAAAAAAAAGCCAAGCGGTTTTGCACTAACACCCATGGCTAACTCTGTTGTTTCAAGTTCTACTATTCTTAGCTCTTTCATCTCATCCCTGTTGCTTCCAGGACTCTCGGTGGTGGTGGTCTACATGGCCATCATGATTAGCCTAACCAAATACTACAATCCAACCTTGGCTCAGTCTTCCTAAGGCCCTTCATTGGCTGTATTTTGGTAGTACTGTCATCCTTTTGAATAATAGATTACAGGAAAAGCATTGATTTTTGAATCCCAGAGATCATTTATATGACCCGTGAAATAAAAAAAAAAATTCATTAGATACCCGTTACACAATTATTTATCCTCAGGCCTTTTTAATACGAGGGTCCCGGAGCCTCAAACGAAACAACAGCATGAAAGAGGAGATATGTCATCCTTTTGAATAATAGATTACAGGAAAGGCATTGATTTTAGAAACCCACAGATCATTATTTGCAACCGTGAAATTAGAAAAAAACATTGATTAGACACCCGTGACACTTATTTATGCTCAGGCCTTTTTAATACGAGGGTCCCGGAGCCTCAACCGAAACAACAGCATGAAAGAGGAGATATGTCATCCTTTTGAATAAAAGATTACAGTAAAAGCATTGATTTTAGAAACCCACAGATCATTATTTGCAACCGTGAAATAGAAAAAAACATTGATTACACACCCGTGACACTTATTTATCCTCAGGCCTTTTTAATACGAGGGTCCCGGAGCCTCAACCGAAACAACAGCATGAAAGAGGAGATATGTCATCCTTTTGAATAAAAGATTACAGTAAAGGCATTGATTTTAGAAACCCACAGATCATTATTTGCAACCGTTAAATTAGAAAAAAACATTGATTAGAAAGCCGTGACACTTATTTATGCTCAGGCCTTTTTAATACGAGGGTCCCGGAGCCTCAACCGAAACAACAGCATGAAAGAGGAGATATGTCATCCTTTTGAATAAAAGATTACAGTAAAGGCATTGATTTTAGAAACCCACAGATCATTATTTGCAACCGTGAAATTAGAAAAAAAAAATGATTAGACACCCGTGACACTTATTTATGCTCAGGCCTTTTTAATGCGAGGGTCCCGGAACCTCAACCGAAACAACAGCATGAAAGAGGAGATATGTCATCCTTTTTAATAAAAGATTACAGTAAAGGCATTGATTTTAGAAACCCACAGATCATTATTTGCAACCGTGAAATTAGAAAAAAACATTGATTACACACCCGTGACACTTATTTATCCTCAGGCCTTTTTAATACGAGGGTCCCGGAGCCTCAACCGAAACAACAGCATGAAAGAGGAGATATGTCATCCTTTTGAATAAAAGATTACAGTAAAAGCATTGATTTTAGAAACCCACAGATCATTATTTGCAACCGGGAAATTAGAAAAAAACATTGATTTCACACCCGTGACACTTATTTATCCTCAGGCCTTTTTAATACGAGGGACCCGGAGCCTCAACCGAAACAACAGCATGAAAGAGGAGATATGTCATCCTTTTGAATAAAAGATTACAGTAAAGGCTTTGATTTTAGAAACCCACAGATCATTATTTGCAACCGTGAAATTAGAAAAAAAAATTGATTAGACACCCGTGACACTTATTTATGCTCAGGCCTTTTTAATACGAGGGTCCCGGAGCCTCAACCGAAACAACAGCATGAAAGAGGAGATATGTCATCCTTTTGAATAAAAGATTACAGTAAAGGCATTGATTTTAGAAACCCACAGATCATTATTTGCAACCGTGAAATAGAAAAAAACATTGATTACACACCCGTGACACTTATTTATCCTCAGGCCTTTTTAATACGAGGGTCCCGGAGCCTCAACCGAAACAACAGCATGAAAGAGGAGATATGTCATCCTTTTGAATAAAAGATTACAGTAAAGGCATTGATTTTAGAAACCCACAGATCATTATTTGCAACCGTGAAATTAGAAAAAAACATTGATTACACACCCGTGCCACTTATTTATGCTCAGGCCTTTTTAATACGAGGGTCCCGGAGCCTCAACTGAAACAACAGCATGAAAGAGGAGATATGTCATCCTTTTGAATAAAAGATTACAGTAAAGGCATTGATTTTAGAAACCCACAGATCATTATTTGCAAACGTGAAATTAGAAAAAAACATTGATTACACACCCGTGACACTTATTTATGCTCAGGCCTTTTTAATACGAGGGTCCCGGAGCCTCAACCAAAACAACAGCATGAAAGAGGAGATATGTCATCCTTTTGAATAAAAGATTACAGTAAAGGCATTGATTTTAGAAACCCACAGATCATTATTTGCAACCGGGAAATTAGAAAAAAACATTGATTTCACACCCGTGACACTTATTTATGCTCAGGCCTTTTTAATACGAGGGTCCCGGAGCCTCAACCGAAACAACAGCATGAAAGAGGAGATATGTCATCCTTTTGAATACAAGATTACAGTAAAGGCATTGATTTTAGAAACCCACAGATCATTATTTGCAACCGTGAAATTAGAAAAAAAAAATGATTAGACACCCGTGACACTTATTTATGCTCAGGCCTTTTTAATGCGAGGGTCCCGGAACCTCAACCGAAACAACAGCATGAAAGAGGAGATATGTCATCCTTTTTAATAAAAGATTACAGTAAAGGCATTGATTTTAGAAACCCACAGATCATTATTTGCAACCGTGAAATTAGAAAAAAACATTGATTACACACCCGTGACACTTATTTATCCTCAGGCCTTTTTAATACGAGGGTCCCGGAGCCTCAACCGAAACAACAGCATGAAAGAGGAGATATGTCATCCTTTTGAATAAAAGATTACAGTAAAGGCATTGATTTTAGAAACCCACAGATCATTATTTGCAACCGGGAAATTAGAAAAAAACATTGATTTCACACCGGTGACACTTATTTATCCTCAGGCCTTTTTAATACGAGGGACCCGGAGCCTCAACCGAAACAACAGCATGAAAGAGGAGATATGTCATCCTTTTGAATAAAAGATTACAGTAAAGGCTTTGATTTTAGAAACCCACAGATCATTATTTGCAACCGTGAAATTAGAAAAAAAAATTGATTAGACACCCGTGACACTTATTTATGCTCAGGCCTTTTTAATACGAGGGTCCCGGAGCCTCAACCGAAACAACAGCATGAAAGAGGAGATATGTCATCCTTTTGAATAAAAGATTACAGTAAAGGCATTGATTTTAGAAACCCACAGATCATTATTTGCAACCGTGAAATAGAAAAAAACATTGATTACACACCCGTGACACTTATTTATCCTCAGGCCTTTTTAATACGAGGGTCCCGGAGCCTCAACCGAAACAACAGCATGAAAGAGGAGATATGTCATCCTTTTGAATAAAAGATTACAGTAAAGGCATTGATTTTAGAAACCCACAGATCATTATTTGCAACCGTGAAATTAGAAAAAAACATTGATTACACACCCGTGCCACTTATTTATGCTCAGGCCTTTTTAATACGAGGGTCCCGGAGCCTCAACTGAAACAACAGCATGAAAGAGGAGATATGTCATCCTTTTGAATAAAAGATTACAGTAAAGGCATTGATTTTAGAAACCCACAGATCATTATTTGCAAACGTGAAATTAGAAAAAAACATTGATTACACACCCGTGACACTTATTTATGCTCAGGCCTTTTTAATACGAGGGTCCCGGAGCCTCAACCAAAACAACAGCATGAAAGAGGAGATATGTCATCCTTTTGAATAAAAGATTACAGTAAAGGCATTGATTTTAGAAACCCACAGATCATTATTTGCAACCGGGAAATTAGAAAAAAACATTGATTTCACACCCGTGACACTTATTTATGCTCAGGCCTTTTTAATACGAGGGTCCCGGAGCCTCAACCGAAACAACAGCATGAAAGAGGAGATATGTCATCCTTTTGAATAAAAACAGAATTTATGCTTACCTGATAAATTACTTTCTCCAACGGTGTGTCCGGTCCACGGCGTCATCCTTACTTGTGGGATATTATCTTCCCCAACAGGAAATGGCAAAGAGTCCCAGCAAAGCTGGTCACATGATCCCTCCTAGGCTCCGCCCACCCCAGTCATTCGACCAACGGACAGGAGGAAATATATATAGGAGAAACCATATGATACTGTGGTGACTGTAGTTAGAGAAAATAATTCATCAGACCTGATTAAAAAACCAGGGCGGGCCATGGACCGGACACACCGTTGGAGAAAGTAATTTATCAGGTAAGCATAAATTCTGTTTTCTCCAACATTGTTGTGTCCGGTCCACGGCGTCATCCTTACTTGTGGGAACCAATACCAAAGCTTTAGGACACGGATGAAGGGAGGGAGCAAATCAGGTCACCTAAATGGAAGGCACCACGGCTTGCAAAACCTTTCTCCCAAAAATAGCCTCCGAAGAAGCAAAAGTATAAAATTTGTAAAATTTGGCAAAAGTGTGCAGTGAAGACCAAGTCGCTGCCTTACATATCTGGTCAACAGAAGCCTCGTTCTTGAAGGCCCATGTGGAAGCCACAGCCCTAGTGGAGTGAGCTGTGATTCTTTCAGGAGGCTGCCATCCGGCAGTCTCATAAGCCAATCGGATAATGCTTTTAAGCCAAAAGGAAAGAGAGGTAGAAGTCGCTTTTTGACCTCTCCTTTTACCAGAATAAACAACAAACAAGGAAGATGTTTGTCTGAAATCTTTAGTAGCCTCTAAATAGAATTTTAGAGCATGGACTACGTCCAAATTGTGTAACAAACGTTCCTTCTTTGAAACTGGATTCGGACACAAAGAAGGTACAACTACCTCCTGGTTAATATTTTTGTTGGAAACAACTTTCGGAAGAAAACCAGGCTTAGTACGCAAAACCACCTTATCTGCATGGAACACCAGATAGGGCGGAGAACACTGCAGAGCAGAAACTCTTCTAGCAGAAGAAATTGCAACCAAAAACAAAACTTTCCAAGATAATAACTTAATATCTACGGAATGTAAGGGTTCAAACGGAACCCCTTGAAGAACTGAAAGAACTAGATTTAGACTCCAGGGAGGAGTCAAAGGTCTGTAAACAGGCTTGATCCTAACCAGAGCCTGAACAAATGCTTGAACATCTGGCACAGCTGCCAGTCTTTTGTGAAGTAAAACAGATAAAGCAGAGATCTGTCCCTTCAGAGAACTTGCAGATAATCCTTTCTCCAAACCTTCTTGTAGAAAGGATAGAATCTTAGGAATTTTTATCTTGTTCCATGGGAATCCTTTAGATTCACACCAACAGATATATTTTTTCCATATTTTATGGTAAATTTTTCTAGTTACAGGCTTTCTAGCCTGAATCAGAGTATCTATTACAGAATCTGAAAACCCACGCTTTGATAAAATCAAGCGTTCAATCTCCAAGCCGTCAGTTGGAGGGAAACCAGATTCGGATGTTCGAATGGACCCTGAACAAGAAGGTCCTGTCTCAAAGGTAGCTTCCATGGTGGAGCCGATGACATATTCACCAGGTCTGCATACCAAGTCCTGCGTGGCCACGCAGGAGCTATCAAGATCACCGAGGCCCTCTCCTGATTGATCCTGGCTAGCAGCCTGGGGATGAGAGGAAACGGTGGGAATACATAAGCTAGGTTGAAGGTCCAAGGTGCTACTAGTGCATCTACTAGGGTCGCCTTGGGATCCCTGGATCTGGACCCGTAGCAAGGAACCTTGAAGTTCTGACGAGACGCCATCAGATCCATGTCTGGAATGCCCCATAATTGAGTTATTTGGGCAAAGATTTCCGGATGGAGTTCCCACTCCCCCGGATGGAATGTCTGACGACTCAGAAAATCCGCTTCCCAATTTTCCACTCCTGGGATGTGGATCGCAGACAAGTGGCAGGAGTGATCCTCCGCCCATTGAATTATCTTGGTCACTTCTTTCATCGTCAGGGAAGTCCTTATTCCCCCCTGATGATTGATATATGCAACGGTCGTCATGTTGTCTGACTGAAACCTTATGAATTTGGCCTTTGCTAGTTGAGGCCAAGCTCTGAGAGCATTGAATATCGCTCTCAGTTCCAGAATGTTTATCGGGAGAAGAGACTCTTCCCGAGACCATAGACCCTGAGCTTTCAGGGATTCCCAGACCGCGCCCCAGCCCACTAGGCTGGCGTCGGTCGTGACAATGACCCACTCTGGTCTGCGGAAGCTCATTCCCTGTGACAGATTGTCCAGGGTCAGCCACCAACGGAGTGAATCTCTGGTCTTTTGATCTACTTGAATTGTCGGAGACAAGTCTGTATAATCCCCATTCCACTGTCTGAGCATGCACAGTTGTAATGGTCTTAGATGAATTCGTGCAAAAGGAACTATGTCCATTGTTGCAACCATCAATCCTATTACTTCCATGCACTGCGCTATGGAAGGACGAGGAACAGAATGAAGTACTTGACAAGAGCTTAGAAGTTTTGATTTTCTGACCTCTGTCAGAAAAATCCTCATTTCTAAGGAATCTATTATTGTTCCCAAGAAGGGAACTCTTGTTGACGGGGACAGAGAACTTTTTTCTTTGTTCACCTTCCATCCGTGAGATCTGAGAAAGGCTAGGACGATGTCCGTATGAGCCTTTGCTTTTGACAGGGACGACGCTTGAATCAGGATGTCGTCCAAGTAAGGTACTACTGCAATGCCCCTTGGTCTTAGAACCGCTAGAAGGGACCCTAGTACCTTTGTGAAAATCCTTGGAGCAGTGGCTAATCCAAATGGAAGTGCCATAAACTGGTAATGCTTGTCCAGAAAAGCGAACCTTAGGAACTGATGATGTTCCTTGTGGATAGGAATATGTAGGTACGCATCCTTTAAATCCACGGTAGTCATAAATTGATTTTCCTGGATAGTAGGTAGGATCGTTCGAATAGTTTCCATTTTGAACGATGGTACCCTGAGAATTTTTTTTAGGATCTTTAGATCCAAAATTGGTCTGAATGTTCCCTCTTTTTTGGGAACTATGAACAGATTGGAATAAAATCCCATTCCTTGTTCTCTTATTGGAACTGGATGTATCACTCCCATCTTTAACAGGTCTTCTACACAATGTAAGAATGCCTGTCTCTTTATTTGGTTTGAAGATAATTGAGACCTGTGGAACCTTCCCCTTGGGGGTAGTTCCTTGAATTCCAGGAGATAACCTTGAGAAACTATTTCTAGCGCCCAAGGATCCTGAACATCTCTTGCCCAAGCCTGAGCAAAGAGAGAAAGTCTGCCCCCCACTAGATCCGGTCCCGGATCGGGGGCTATCCCTTCATGCTGTTTTGGTAGCAGTGGTAGGCTTCTTGGCCTGCTTACCCTTGTTCCAGCCTTGCATTGGTTTCCAGGCTGGTTTGGGTTGTGAAGTATTACCCTCTTGCTTAGAGGATACAGAATTAGAGACTGGTCCGTTTCTGCGAAAGGGACGAAAATTAGGCTTATTATTAGCCTTAAAAGACCTATCCTGTGGGAGGGCGTGGCCCTTTCCCCCAGTGATGTCTGAAATAATCTCTTTCAAATCAGGTCCAAATAATGTTTTACCTTTGAAAGGAATGTTAAGCAATTTTGTCTTGGAAGACACATCCGCTGACCAAGACTTTAGCCAAAGCACTCTGCGCGCCACGACAGCAAACCCTGAATTTTTCGCCGCTAATCTAGCTAATTGCAAAGCGGCATCTAAAACAAAAGAGTTAGCCAATTTAAGTGCTTGAACTCTGTCCATAACCTCCTCATACGAAGATTCTTTACTGAGCGATTTTTCTAGTTCCTCGAACCAGAAACACGCTGCCGTAGTGACAGGAACAATGCATGAAATTGGTTGTAGAAGGTAACCTTGCTGTACAAAAATCTTTTTAAGCAAACCCTCTAATTTCTTATCCATAGGATCTTTGAAAGCACAACTATCTTCGATAGGAATAGTAGTGCGTTTGTTTAGAGTAGAAACCGCCCCCTCGACCTTGGGGACTGTCTGCCATAAGTCCTTTCTGGGGTCGACTATAGGAAATAATTTCTTAAATATAGGGGGGGGAACAAAAGGTATGCCGGGCCTTTCCCACTCTTTATTTACTATGTCCGCCACCCGCTTGGGTATAGGAAAAGCGTCGGGGGGCACCGGAACCTCTAGGAACTTGTCCATCTTACATAATTTCTCTGGAATGACCAAATTGTCACAATCATCCAGAGTAGATAACACCTCCTTAAGCAGTGCGCGGAGATGTTCTAATTTAAATTTAAATGTCACAACATCAGGTTCAGCTTGATGAGAAATTTTTCCTGAATCTGAAATTTCTCCATCAGACAAAACCTCCCTCATGGCCCCTTGAGATTGGTGTGAGGGTATGTCAGAACAGTTATCATCAGCGTCCTCTTGCTCTTCAGTGTTTAAAACAGAGCAATCGCGCTTTCTCTGATAAGTAGGCATTTTGGATAAAAGATTTGCTATGGAGTTATCCATTACAGCCGTTAATTGTTGCATGGTAATAAGTATTGGCGCACTAGATGTACTAGGGGCCTCCTGTGTGGGCATAACTGGTGTAGACACAGTAGGGGATGATGTAGTATCATGTTTACTCCCCTCATTTGAGGAATCATCTTGGGCAATATCATTATCTGTTGCATTACTGTCCTTACTTTGTTTGGACACTATGGCACAATTATCACATAAATTTAAATGGGGAGACACATTGGCTTTCATACATATAGAACATAGCTTATCTGATGGTACAGACATGTTAAACAGGCTTAAACTTGTCAACAAAGCACAAAAAACGTTTTAAAATAAAACCGTTACTGTCACTTTAAATTTCAAACTGAAAACACTTTATTACTGAATATGTGAAAAAGTATGAAGGAATTGTTCAAAATTCACCAAAATTTCACCACAGTGTCTTAAAGCATTAAAAGTATTGCACACCAAATTTCAGAGCTTTAACCCTTAAATTAACGGAACCGGAGCCGTTTTTACATTTAACCCCTATACAGTCCAAAAAAAATTGATTAGACACCCGTGACACTTATTTATGCTCAGGCCTTTTTAATACGAGGGTCCCGGAGCCTCAACCGAAACAACAGCATGAAAGAGGAGATATGTCATCCTTTTGAATAAAAGATTACAGTAAAGGCATTGATTTTAGAAACCCAGAGATAATTTTTTGCAACCGGGAAATCTAAAAAAAAATGGATTAGACAACCAGGACACTTATTTATCCTTAGGCCTTAGTAGCAGAGGCTCCAGGACCCTCAACAAAACCAGCAGCAGTAAAGAGGACATATGGCATCCTTTAGAAAAATAGATTTCTGGAAAGGCATTGATTTTAGAAACACAGAGATCATTAGTTTCAACCGTGCAATCTCTAAAAAATTGGATTATACACCAAGTACACTTATTTATCCTTAGGCCTTTTTAGCAGAGGCTCCAGGACCCTCCAAAAACCAGCAGCATGAAAGAGGACATATGGCATCCTTTAGAAAATTAGATTACAGGAAAGGCATTGATTTTAGAAACACAGAGATCGTTAGTTGCAACCGTGAAATCGCAAAAAACTTCGATTATACACCAAGTACACTTATTTATCCTTAGGCCTTTTTAGCAGAGGCTCCAGGACCCTCCACAAAACCAGCAGCATGAAAGAGGACATATGGCATCCTTTAGAAAATTAGATTACAGGAAAGGCATTGATTTTAGAAACACAGAGATCATTAGTTGCAACCGTGAAATCTAAAAAAACATAGATTATACACCCAGTACACTTCTTTATCCTTAGGCCTTTTTAGAAGAGTCTCCCGTAGCCTCACCAGAAACAACAGCATGAAAGAGGACATATGGCATCCTTGTGACTAATAAATTACAGGAAAGGCATTGATTTTAGAAACCCAGAGATAATTTGTTGCAACCGGGAAATCTAAAAAAAAATGGATTAGACAACCAGGACACTTATTTATCCTTAGGCCTTAGTAGCGGAGGCTCCAGGACCCTCAACAAAACCAGCAGCAGTAAAAAGGACATAAGGCATCCTTTAGAAAAATAGATTTCTGGAAAGGCATTGATTTTAGAAACACAGAGATCATTAGTTTCAACCGTGCAATCTCTAAAAAATTGGATTATACACCAAGTACACTTATTTATCCTTAGGCCTTTTTCGCAGAGGCTCCAGGACCCTCCACAAAACCAGCAGCATGAAAGAGGACATATGGCATCCTTTAGAAAATTAGATTACAGGAAAGGCATTGATTTTAGAAACACAGAGATCATTAGTTGCAACCGTGAAATCGCAATAAACTTCGATTATACACCAAGTACACTTTTTTATCCTTAGGCCTTTTTAGCAGAGGCTCCAGGACCCTCCACAAAACCAGCAGCATGAAAGAGGACATATGGCATCCTTTAGAAAATTAGATTACAGGAAAGACATTGATTTTAGAAACACAGAGATCATTAGTTGCAACCGTGAAATCGCAAAAAACTTTGATTATACACCAAGTACACTTATTTATCCTTAGGCCTTTTTAGCAGAGGCTCCAGGACCCTCCACAAAACCAGCAGCATGAAAGAGGACATATGTCATCCTTTTGAATAAAAGATTACAGTAAAGGCATTGATTTTAGAAACCCACAGATCATTATTTGCAACCGTGAAATTAGAAAAAAACATTGATTACACACCCGTGCCACTTATTTATGCTCAGGCCTTTTTAATACGAGGGTCCCGGAGCCTCAACTGAAACAACAGCATGAAAGAGGAGATATGTCATCCTTTTGAATAAAAGATTACAGTAAAGGCATTGATTTTAGAAACCCACAGATCATTATTTGCAAACGTGAAATTAGAAAAAAACATTGATTACACACCCGTGACACTTATTTATGCTCAGGCCTTTTTAATACGAGGGTCCCGGAGCCTCAACCGAAAAAACAGCATGAACGAGGAGATATGTCATCCTTTTGAATAAAAGATTACAGTAAAGGCATTGATTTTAGAAACCCACAGATCATTATTTGAAACCGTGAAATTAGAAAAAAAAATTGATTAGACACCCGTGACACTTATTTATGCTCAGGCCTTTTTAATACGAGGGTCCCGGAGCCTCAACCGAAACAACAGCATGAAAGAGGAGATATGTCATCCTTTTGAATAAAAGATTACAGTAAAGGCATTGATTTTAGAAACCCACAGATCATTATTTGCAACCGTGAAATTAGAAAAAAAATTGATTAGACACCCGTGACACTTATTTATGCTCAGGCCTTTTTAATACGAGGGTCCCGGAGCCTCAACCGAAACAACAGCATGAAAGAGGAGATATGTCATCCTTTTGAATAAAAGATTACAGTAAAGGCATTGATTTTAGAAACCCAGAGATAATTTTTTGCAACCGGGAAATCTAAAAAAAAATGGATTAGACAACCAGGACACTTATTTATCCTTAGGCCTTAGTAGCAGAGGCTCCAGGACCCTCAACAAAACCAGCAGCAGTAAAGAGGACATATGGCATCCTTTAGAAAAATAGATTTCTGGAAAGGCATTGATTTTAGAAACACAGAGATCATTAGTTGCAACCGTGCAATCTCTAAAAAATTGGATTATACACCAAGTACACTTATTTATCCTTAGGCCTTTTTAGCAGAGGCTCCAGGACCCTCCACAAAACCAGCAGCATGAAAGAGGACATATGGCATCATTTAGAAAATTAGATTACAGGAAAGGCATTGATTTTAGAAACACAGAGATCATTAGTTGCAACCGTGAAATCGCAAAAAACTTTGATTATACACCAAGTACACTTATTTATCCTTAGGCCTTTTTAGCAGAGGCTCCAGGACCCTCCACAAAACCAGCAGCATGAAAGAGGACATAAGGCATCCTTTAGAAAATTAGATTACAGGAAAGGCATTGAGTTTAGAAACACAGAGATCATTAGTTGCAACCGTGCAATCTCAAAAAACTTGGATTTTACACCAAGTACACTTATTTATCCTTAGGCCTTTTTCGCAGAGGCTCCAGGACCCTCCACAAAACCAGCAGCATGAAAGAGGACATATGGCATCCTTTAGAAATTTATATTACAGTAAAGGCATTGATTTTAGAAACACAGAGATCATTAGTTGCAACCGTGAAATTTAAAAAAAACATAGATTATACACCCAGTACACTTCTTTATCCTTAGGCCTTTTTAGAAGAGTCTCCCGTAGCCTCACCAGAAACAACAGCATGAAAGAGGACATATGGCATCCTTGTGACTAATAAATTACAGGAAAGGCATTGATTTTAGAAACCCAGAGATAATTTGTTGCAACCGGGAAATCTAAAAAAAAAATGGATTAGACAACCAGGACACTTATTTATCCTTAGGCCTTAGTAGCAGAGGCTCCAGGACCCTCAACAAAACCAGCAGCAGTAAAAAGGACATATGGCATCCTTTAGAAAAATAGATTTCTGGAAAGGCATTGATTTTAGAAACACAGAGATCATTAGTTGCAACCGTGCAATCTCTAAAAAATTGGATTATACACCAAGTACACTTATTTATCCTTAGGCCTTTTTCGCAGAGGCTCCAGGACCCTCCACAAAACCAGCAGCATGAAAGAGGACATATGGCATCCTTTAGAAAATTAGATTACAGGAAAGGCATTGATTTTAGAAACACAGAGATCATTAGTTGCAACCGTGAAATCGCAATAAACTTCGATTATACACCAAGTACACTTATTTATCCTTAGGCCTTTTTTAGCAGAGGCTCCAGGACCCTCCACAAAACCAGCAGCATGAAAGAGGACATATGGCATCCTTTAGAAAATTAGATTACAGGAAAGGCATTGATTTTAGAAACACAGAGATCATTAGTTGCAACCGTGAAATCGCAAAAAACTTTGATTATACACCAAGTACACTTATTTATCCTTAGGCCTTTTTAGCAGAGGCTCCAGGACCCTCCACAAAACCAGCAGCATGAAAGAGGACATATGGCATCCTTTAGAAAATTAGATTACAGGAAAGGCATTGATTTTAGAAACACAGAGATCATTAGTTGCAACTGTGAAATCTAAAAAAACATAGATTATACACTCAGTACACTTCTTTATCCTTAGTCCTTTTTATAAGAGTGTCCCTGAGCCTCAACAGAAAGAACAGCATGAAAGAGGACATATGGCATCCTTTTGAAAAATAGATTACAGGAAAGGCATTGATTTTTGAAAGACAGAAAAAATTTGTTACAACCGGGAAATCTAAAAAACATTGAATAGACGCCCATTACACTTCTTTATCCTTAGGCCTTTTTAGCAGAGGCTCCAGGACACTCAACAAAACCAGCAGTAGGAAAGAGGACATATGGCATCCTTTGTGAAAAAAAGATTATATGAAAGGCATTAATTTTAGAAACCCGGGGAAAAATTTTTGCAACCGTGAATTTTAATTAAAAAAAATAATTGGATGGACACCCAGTACAATTCTTTATCCATAAGGCCTTTTTATAAGAGGGTCCAGGACCCTCAAACAAAAAACCAGCAGGAAAGAGGACATATGGCATACTTTTGAACAATAGAGTACAGGAAAGGCATTGATTTTAGAAACCCATAGAAATGTTTTTTAAAATGGAAATTTGAATCAAAAAAATGATTCGATGGACAGCCAGTACACCTCTTTCTCCTTAGGCATTTTTATAAGAGGGTCCTGGACCCTCAAAAAAAACACCAGCAGGAAAGAGGACATATGGCATACTTTTGAACAATAGAGTACAGGAAAGGCATTTATTTTAGAAACCCATAAATAATTTTTTGCAAATGGAAATTTGAATCAAAAAAATGATTCAATGGACACCCAGTACACCTCTTTCTCCTTAGGCCTTTTTATAAGAGGGTCCTGGACCCTCAAAAAAAACACCAGCAGGAAAGAGGACGTATGGCATCCTTTTGAACAATAGAGTACAGGTACAGCATTGATTTTACAAACCCAGAGATCATTTTGGTCAATTGTTAAATAGAAAAATAAAAATGAGTGGCCAACCAGTACACCTTTTTCTCCGTAGGCCTTTTTATAAGAGGGTCCTAGACCCTCAAAAAAAACACCAGCAGGAAAGAGGACGTATGGCATCCTTTTGAACAATAGAGTACAGGTACGGCATTGATTTTACAAACCCAGAGATCATTTTGGTCAATTGTTAAATAGAAAAATAAAAATGAGTGGCCAACCAGTACACCTCTTTCTCCTTAGGCCTTTTTATAAGAGGGTCCTGGACCCTCAAAAAAAACACCAGCAGGAAAGAGGACGTATGGCATCCTTTTGAACAATAGAGTACAGGTACGGCATTGATTTTACAAAACCAGAGATAATTTTGGTCAAATGAGAAATAGAAAATAAAAATGAGTGGACACCCAGTACACCTCTTTCACCTTAGGCCTTTTTATAAGAGTGTCCAGGACCCTCAAACAAAATACCAGCAGGAAAGAGAACATATGGCATACTTTGGAACAATAGAGTACTGGTACGGCATTGATTTGTGAAACCCACAGATAATTGTTTGTAAAAGTGAAATAGCCCCAAAAACCATGCTTGGACTCCCACTCCAGGTCGTTCTCCTTCAGCTTTTTTATAAGAGGGTCCAGCACCCTCAACAGAAACAACTGCAGGAAACACCACCACATATGCCATCCTTTTGCACAAGCGAGTACAGGTATGGCATCCATTTTAGAAACCCAAAGATAATTGAGAGGAACCAGGAACATTTTTCTAAAAACTGGATGGGGCACCCATTACTACAGGTCGTTCTCCTTCAGCCTTTTTATATCATGGGCCACGACCCGCAACAGGCACAACAGCATGAAACACAACATATGCCACCCTTTTGCACAATAGAGTACAGGTATGGCATAGATGGAACACGGAGATAATTTAGAGCAACCAAGAGACGGATAAAGATGCTTGGTCGGTCCTACTCTTTCAAATTTGTTGCATTTTGCGTTCAATTGAATAGTCCACCGGATATGAGTGGTGTGTAAAGTTGTACAATTCGTAACAGTTTAATCACTAGTGTTATTTGCCTTATTTTTTTTATTTGAGTTTTGTACCCACAGAGATGCAGCAGAGGCCAGAAAAATTAGGAATGTACAAATGACTGAAAAATTGGGGTATTGTTGTAGCAATTGCTGTAGCAGCGGCCAGAAAAATTGATGTTTGTAAAACATTTATAAAGTGCCCTAAAAGCTTGTGGCTTGAACACTAGTTGTTGGTGGATAAGTCAAGCAAGTCCTCCGTCTTTATAACCAAAAAAAAAAGGCCAGCCTGTGCACCAGTTGTAGCCCAAGCCAGCTCATATCATGAACAGTAGTTTTTTATTCAAATGTATCGCCCAATGTCAGTCCCTTCGGGATCCAGCCCTCATTCATATTTATAAAATTGAGATAGTCAAGGCTTTTTTGACCTAGGCGACTTCTCTTCTCAGTGACAAAACCTCCTGCTGCACTAAAAGTCCTTTCGGACAGGACACTTGAAGCGGGGCAGGCCAGAAGTTCCATTGCAAATTGGGATAGCTCAGGCCACAAGTCCAGCCTGCACACCCAGTAGTCAAGGGGTCCATCGCTCCTGAGAGTGTCGAGATCCACAGTTAAAGCTAGGTAGTCTGCTACCTGTCGGTTGAGTCTTTCTCTAAGGCTGGATCCCGAAAGGCTCTGATGGTGCATGGGAGTTAAAAAGGTACGCATGTCCTCCATCAACAAGACGCCAGGAAAGCGCCCGGTCCTTGCCGCCGTGGTTGTGGGAGGAGGAGGATTAATTTCATCTCTTCCCCTGTTACATTCCCGTGGTGCTGTGACATCACCCTTATACGCTGTGTAAAGCATAGTTTTTAATTTATTATGAAAATGCTCCATCCTTTCCGACTTGCGGGAATTTGGTAACATTTCAGGCACTTTATGCTTATACCGGGAGTCGAGGAGCGTGGACACCCAGTACAGGTCGTTCTCCTTCAGCTTTTTTATACGAGGGTCCCTCAACAGGCACGACAGCATGAAAGAACCCATTTGAACAAGGTTGGATGCTGAGCTAATCATGTCGCGTTCCTCCTCCTCACTGATCTCACTGATGGTATCTTCTTCCCCCCAGCCACGTACAACACCACGGGTACCAGAGAGGTGACAACAACGAGCACCCTGGGATGACTGTTGTGCTCGGTCTTCCTCCTCCTCATCCTCCCCAAAGCCACATTCCTCCTCTGACTCCTCTTCCTCACAATCCTCTTCCTGCGTTGCCGTAGGTCCAGCAAGCAATGCTGATTCAGCTGTTTGCGGGGGTGATGGACACCACAACTCTCCCGCTTCCTCTTCACGCTCATCTACTGCCTGATCCAGCACTCTTCGCAGGGCACGCTCCAGGAAGAAAACAAATGGTATGATGTCGCTGATGGTGCCTTCGGTGCGACTGACAAGGTTTGTCACCTCCTCAAAAGGACGCATGAGCCTACAGGCATTACACATGAACGTCCAGTAATTTGGCAAAAATATCCCCAGCTCCCCAGAGGCTGTCCTAGCACCCCGGTCATACAAATACTCATTAACAGCTTTTTCTTGTTGGAGCAGGCGGTCAAACATTAGGATTCCACCGTGTTGGGCTGTCGCAAATCAAGCACCTCACTGGCAGGTTGTTTCGACGCTGGATATCAGACAAGTGCGCCATGGCCATGTAGGAACGCCTGAAATGGCCACACACCTTCCTGGCCTGCTTCAGGACATCCTGTAAGCCTGGGTACTTATCGACAAATCTTTGTACAATTAGATTACACACATGTGCCATGCACGGCACATGTGTCAACTTGCCCAATTTCAATGCCGCCACCAAATTACTTCCATTGTCAGAAACAACCTTGCCAATCTCCAGTTGGTGCGGAGTCAGCCACTGATCCACCTGTGCGTTCAGGGCGGTCAGGAGTGCTGGTGCGGTGTGACTCTCCGCTTTCAGGCAAGTCAACCCCAAGACGGCGTGACACTGCCGTACCCGGGATGTAGCATAGTACCTGGGGAGCTGGGGGGGTGCCATAGATGTGGAGCAAGACGCAGAAGTTGAAGAGGACTCAGCCGAGGAAGAGGTTATGGAAGAGGATGGAGTAGGAGGAGTAGAGGAGGTAGCAGCAGGCCTGCCTGCAAGTCGTGGCGGTGTCACCAACTCTTCTGCAGAGCCACGCATTCCATGCTTGTCAGAAGTCAGCAGGTTTACCCAATGCGCAGTGTAGGTGATATACCTGCCCTGACCATGCTTTGCAGACCAGCTATCCGTGGTCATATGGACCCTTGCCCCAACGCTGTGTGCCAGACATGTGTGCCAGACATGCCATAACTTCCTTTCTCACAACAGAGTACAGGTTTGGGATTGCCTTTTGTGAAAAGAAATTTCTGCCAGGTACCTTCCACTGCGGTGTCCCAATAGATACACATTTTTTGAAAGCATTAGACTCCACCAGCTTGTATGGTAAAAGCTGGCGGGCTAAGAGTTCAGACAAGCCAGCTGTCAGACGCCGGGCAAGGGGGTGACTTTGAGAAATTGGCTTCTTATGCTCAAACATGTCCTTGACAGACACCTGACTGTGGGCAGATGACCAGGAACTGCTACGTAAGAGAGACTGAGTGGAGGATGGTTGAGAGGGGGCAAGGAGGACAGCACTGGTTGACGTGGCTGAAGATGCTGGAGCAGGAGGAGGAGGTCGGCTTTCACTTTGTGTGCTGCTTCTACTCATGTGTTCTTCCCATCGGCCTTTATGATGGGAGACCATGTGCCTTCGCAAAGCAGTTGTACCTAGGTGGCTGTTGGACTTCCCACGACTCAGTTTCTTTTGGCACAGGTTGCAAATGGCATCGCTGTTGTCAGAGGCAGACACACAAAAAAAATGCCACACTGCTGAGCTCTGCAATGACAGCATTCTGGTGGTGGCAACAGCATGCGTTGATGGCGTCGGCGTGCTGTCTGGCTGACCCCTGGTGACGATGCATGCTGTCTGACTGTGCCACTAGCTCCTTGAGACGACCTCCCCGTGCTTCCAAATCGTCTCCTCCTCCTCCTCCTCCTTTCTGTCTCCCCATCTGAACTTTCCCCCTCTTCTTCTTCTCTTCTAGCAGGCACCCACGTGACATCCACCGACACATCATCATCAACCGCTTCACTTGTATCTGAAACATCAAGAAAGGAATCAGCAGCGGGTACAACATCATCAACATCATCATCATCACAACGTACCTCCATGTCGGTAATGCTGCCTGACTGAGACTAATCACTATTATCTACATCCTCTGTCAATGATGGTTGCGCATAACTCATTTCTTCCAAATGATGTGTCAATAACTCCTGTGACAGATCAAGTGAAGCGGCTGTGGTGCTAGTTTTGGTGGTGGCGACAGGCGGCGGAGTGGCACTGGTCACTTGAGACCTGCCCAAAGCACAGCTGGACTTAGATGGTGCGTCAAGGTTAGGAGGACTAGCAGCGGAAGCTGAAGAAGATTGGCTTTCCTGTGTTAGCCATTCAACTAGGTCCTCCTCAGAAGTTTTTGCATCCCCCTTGGCACCCGGCGTCTGAACAATGTGCATATTTGTAGGGTCTAAAGGAATCACAGCACAGCACCATGACCACGACCACGGAACCTGCGGGGTGGCCTGCCTCTGCCTGTCATTTTTTTTTAAATGGACACTAACAATACTATTACACCAATTGAGTGGTGGCACTGTGAAAGTGGGCACAGTATACGCTGTGAGACTGACAACAACAAAAAAGACAGATGTTTTAAAAATCACAAATTGTTAATTTTTTAAAATATTACAACTTACAAGTACTGTGGCAACAAATATGATTGTTTGGCACTATTTGGCAAATGGGCCTGTCTGGCACACACGCTGGGAGAAAGGAAATTGCAATTCAATGGCACTAGGAGACTGAAGAATCACAGTCAAAACAGTTATGATTAACAAAAATTCCAATCCTGTTACAATAAATATGAGTGGTGGCACTAATTGGCTAGTTGGGACTGGCACACAGGCAGGCAGGCAGGAGGAAAATGCAATTCAAGGGCACTAGTAGACTGCAGATTGACAGTCAAAACAGTGTTGATTGACAAATTTTGCAATACTGTTAAAAGAAATATGATTGCTGGCACTAATTGGATAGTTGGGCCTGGCACACAGGCTGGCAGGCAGTAGAAAAGTGCAATTCAATGGCACAAGCAAAATGAGGATTAAGATCAACAATCAAGATTTTTTTAATTTTAATTAGTAACTATACTGTGACAACAATTAGGATTGGTGTAAATAGTTGGCAAGACGGCCTGGCACAAAAGGATGGCAGGCAGGAGGTAGATGCAATTCAAGGACACTAGGAGACTGATTAATGACAGTCAAAACAGTGATGATTGACAATTTTTGCAATACTGTTAAAAGAAATATGATTGCTGACAACAATTGGCTAGGTGGGCCTGGCTCACAGCAGGCTGCAAGGCAGGAGGAAAGTGCTATTCAATGGCACCAGCAAACTGAGGATTCAAATCACAGCAACTATTACCAACATTTTTAATTTTTAATTATTAGAATACTGTCACAACAAATATGATTGGTGTAAATATTTTTTAAGTAGGCCTGGCACACAGGCTTTGAAGGCTGTAGAAAAGTGCAATTCTAGGGCACAAGCAAACTGAGGATTAAGATCATCAACAATCAAGATTTTTTTAATTTTAATTAGTAACTATACTGTGACAAATAATTAGGATTGGTGTAAATAGTTGGCAAGACAGCCTGGCACAAAAGGAGGGCAGGCAGGAGGTGGATGCAATTCAAGGACACTAGGAGACTGATTACTGACAATCTAAACAGTGATGATTGACAATTTTTGCAATACTGTTAACAGAAATGTGATTGCTGACAACAATTGGCTAGGTGGGCCTGCCTCACAGCAGGCTGCAAGGCAGGAGGAAAGTGCTAATCAATGGCACCAGCAAAATGAGGATTCAAATCACAGCAACTATTACCAAAAATATTAATTTTTAATTATTCGAATACTGTCACAACAAATATGATTGGTGTAAATATTTTTTAAGTAGGCCTGGCACACAGGCTTGGAAGGCTGTAGAAAAGTGCTATTCTAGGGCACGAGCAAACTGAGGATTAAGATCATTAACAATAAAGATTTTTTTAATTGTAATTAGTAACTATACTGTGACAAAAAAATTAGGATTGGTGTAAATAGTTGGCAAGACGGCCTGGCACAAAAGGATGGCAGGCAGGAGGTAGATGCAATTCAAGGACACTAGGAGACTGATTACTGACAGTCTAAACAGTGATGATTGACAATTTTTGCAATACTGTTAACAGAAATATGATTGATGACAACAATTGGCTAGGTGGGCCTGGCTCACAGCAGGCTGCAAGGCAGGAGGAAAGTACTATTCAATGGCACCAGCAAACTGAGGATTCAAATCACAGCAACTATTACCAAAATTTTTAATTTTTAATTATTAGAATACTGTCACAACAAATATGATTGGTGTAAATATTTTTTAAGTAGGCCTGGCACACAGGCTTGGAAGGCTGTAGAAAAGTGCTTTTCTAGGGCACGAGCAAGCTGAGGATTAAGATCATCAACAATAAAGATTTTTTAATTGTAATTAGTAACTATACTGTGACAAAAAATTAGGATTGGTGAAAATAGTTGGAAAAATGGCCTGGCACAAAAGGATGGCAGGCAGGAGGTAGATGCAATTCAAGGACACTAGGAGACTGATTACTGACAGTCTAAACAGTGATGATTGACAATTTTTGCAATACTGTTAACAGAAATATTATTGCTGACAACAATTGGCTAGGTGGGCCTGACTCAAAGCAGGCTGCAAGGCAGGAGGAAAGTGCTATTCAATGGCACCAGCAAACTGAGGAATCAAATCACAGCAACTATTGCCAAAAATTTTAATTTTTAATTATTAGAATACTGTCACAACAAATAGGATTGGTGTAAATATTTTTCAAGTAGGCCTGGCACACAGGCTTGGAAGGCTGTAGAAAAGTGCAATTCTAGGGCACGAGCAAACTGAGGATTAAGATCATCAACAATCAAGATTTTTTTAATTTTAATTAGTAACTATACTGTGACAAAAAATTAGGATTGGTGTAAATAGTTGGCAAGACGGCCTGGCACAAAAGGATGGCAGGCAGGAGGTAGATGCAATTCAAGGACACTAGGAGACTGATTACTGACAGTCTAAACAGTGATGATTGACAATTTTTGCAATACTGTTAACAGAAATATGATTGCTGACAACAATTGGCTAGGCGGGCCTGGCTCACAGCAGGCTGCAAGGCAGGAGGAAAGTGCTATTCAATGGCACCAGCAAACTGAGGATTCAAATCACAGCAACTATTACCAAAAATTTTAATTTTTAATTATTCGAATACTGTCACAACAAATATGATTGGTGTACATATTTTTTAAGTAGGCCTGGCACACAGGCTTGGAAGGCTGTAGAAAAGTGCAATTCAAAGGCACGAGCAAACTGAGGATTAAGATCATCAACAATAAAGATTTTTTTAATTGTAATTAGTAACTATACTGTGACAAAAAATGAGGATTGGTGTAAATAGTTGGCAAGACGGCCTGGCACAAAAGGATGGCAGGCAGGAGGTAGATGCAATTCAAGGAAACTAGGAGACTGATTACTGACAGTCTAAACAGTGATGATTGACAATTTTTGCAATACTGTTAACAGAAATATGATTGCTGACAACAATAGGCTAGGTGGGCCTGGCTCACAGCAGGCTGCAAGGCAGGAGGAAAGTGCTATTCAATGGCACCAGCAAACTGAGGATTCAAATCACAGCAACTATTACCAAAAATTTTAATTTTTAATTATTCGAATACTGTCACAACAAATATGATTGGTGTAAATATTTTTTAAGTAGACCTGGCACACAGGCTTGGAAGGCTGTAGAAAAGTGCAATTCAAAGGCACGAGCAAACTGAGGATTAAGATCATCAACAATCAAGATTTTTTTAATTTTAATTAGTAACTATACTGTGACAAAAAATTAGGATTGGTGTAAATAGTTGTCAAGACGGCCTGGCACAAAAGGATGGCAGGCAGGAGGCAGATGCAATTCAAGGACACTAGGAGACTGATTACTGACAGTCTAAACAGTGATGATTGACAATTTTTGCAATACTGTTAACAGAAATATGATTGCTGACAACAATTGGCTAGGTGGGCCTGGCTCACAGCAGGCTGCAAGGCAGGAGGAAAGTGCTATTCAATGGCACCAGCAAACTGAGGATTCAAATCACAGCAACTATTACAAAAAATTTTAATTTTTAATTATTCGAATACTGTCACAACAAATATGATTGGTGTAAATATTTTTTAAGTAGGCCTGGCACACAGGCTTGGAAGGCTGTAGAAAAGTGCAATTCAAAGGCATGAGCAAACTGAGAATTAAGATCAACACTAAAAATTTTTTTTATTTAAATTAATAACTATGCTGTCTGACTGTGACAACAATTATGATTGGTGTAAATAGTTGGCTAGAAGGCCTGGCACAAAAGGCTGGCAGTGGCAGGCAGGAGGTAAATGAAATTAAATGGCACTAGGAGACTGAATATTTGCAGTCCAAAAAATTATGATTTTTTTTTTTTATTACTGTTACAAGAATTGTGATTGGTGCCACTAATTGGCTACTTGGGCCTGGCAGACAGGCTGGCAGATATGAGTCATGGATGGTAGGTAGGGCAGCAATTTAACACAGTATGCTGTGTAAGTGACAAAAACACAGGACTGGTAGAAAATTAAGTTACATTACACTAGCAAAATATTTTAAAATTTTAGATTTTAATATTAAAATTATGTTAAGAAGTGCAATGCACATATGACTCTATGAGTGGTCGCACTGGCTGGCTGCTACGTAGGGCAGCAATTATAACAACAGTATGCTGTGTAAGTCATAAGGATAACGTAGGTGGCGGCGCTTTGCGGTCGGCAGATTAGGGGTTAATAAGTGTAGGTAGCTGGCGGCGACGTTGTGGGGGGCAGATTAGGGGTAAATAAATATAATATAGGGGTCGGCGGTGTTAGGGGCAGCAGATTAGGGGTGCATAAGTATAACGTAGGTGGCGGTCAGCAGATTAGGGGTTAAAACAATTTAATAGAGTGTCGGCGATGTGGGGGGACCTCGGTTTAGGGGTACATAGGTAGTTTATGGGTGTTAGTTTACTTTAGAGTACAGTAGTTAAGAGCTTTATAAACCGGCGTTAGCCCAGAAAGCTCTTAACTACTGACTTTTTTCCTGCGGCTGGAGTTTTGTCGTTAGATGTCTAACGCTCACTTCAGACACGACTCTAAATACCGGAGTTAGAAAGATCCCATTGAAAAGATAGGATACGCAAATGACGTAAGGGGATCTGCGGTATGGAAAAGTCGCGGCTGAAAAGTGAGCGTTAGACCCTATTTTGAGTGACTCCAAATACCGGAGGTAGCCTAAAACCAGCGTTAGGAGCCTCTAACGCTGGTTTTCACGGCTAACGCCAAACTCCAAATCTAGGCCTTAGTCAGCAAAACACACAGGCCGGATAGAAAATTATATTAGATTACACTAGCAAACAAATTTAAACTTTTTTTTTTTTATATATATATTAAAATTAAGGTGAAAGAAAAATAGATATGAGTGCTGGGTGGCTGCCAGGCACAGACCAATTAACCAAAAGACTGAAAAAAAGAGGTATATTAATGCTGAGTGAGCCTGACAGACACAGGCATGATAGTAAATGTAATTAGATTACACTAGCAAAATATTTTTTTTTATTTTTTTTTTTAAATTTAAAATAATGTTATAAACGGATATTAATACTGGTGGCTGCTGGCTGGCACAGAGCAATGAACCAGAGTATATGCTGTGTGACACTGGCCTGATAGAAAATGAAAAAAAATTACACTAGAAAAATAATTATAGTTTTGGGTTAGTTAAATTTAAACTAATGTTGTTAGGGAGATATCAGTGGTGGCAGTAGTCACAGCATATGCTGTGAGCCTTAAACACACAGCTGAAAGCCAGGCAAATGCTAATAAAAAAAAAACAAAAACAAAAAAAAACGGCACGAAATATAGCCCTAAAAAGGGCTTTTTGGGGTGCTGTGCTTGCAGCAGAGATGAGTGGAGTCCTTCTGGACTGTAAATACACTAGCCTAGCTATGTTTTTCCTATTAATGTCAGGAGCAAAAACACAACACGTCCTCTCATTAAAAAAGCAAGGTCGTTATGAGTCTAAAATGGCGGATTCCGAGTAGCTGGGAGTGTCTGTGAGGGAGTGTCTGATGTTGATTGGCTCTAATGTGTCAGGCGGCTGTGACATAAAGGGTCAAAGTTTCCACAATGATGACACATAGGGGCGGATCGAACATCGCCATGTGTTCGCCCACAAACGCGAACAAGCTATGTTCGCTGTGAACCGTTCGCGGGCAAACTGTTCGGGACATCACTATACAACAAGCCATTCTCTATAGATGAGTACAAATGCAGGCACATACAGAGTCTTCAATAAACTTTTATCACACTCTCGCTATCTAAATTTAATACTGGACATTCACTATCAGCTCTTCATATGATTTCCTTTAACCCCTTAAGGACCAAGGACGTACGCCACACGTCCTCAAAAAAAATACAGTTAATGACCGAGGACGTGTGGCGTACGTCCTTGGTCTGGAAAGCAGCTGGAAGCGATCCTGCTCGCTTCCAGTTGCTTTCCAGTTATTGCAGTGATGCCTCGATATCGAGGCATCCTGCAATAACATTTTTTAGCAATCCGGTGCAGAGAGAGCCACTCTGTGGCCCTCTCTGCACCGGACATCACCGGCAAGATCCGTTGGTGGGTGGGAGCCGGTTCGGGAGGCGGGTGGCGGCCATCGATGGCCCTGATGATGTGGAGGGGGGCGGGATCGTGGGCGGGGGTGATCGGGGGCGCGCACGGATGCGCGCGCGTGCACGGGAGGGCGGGGCGGGCGCGTGCACGGGGAGGGAGCGGGTGGGAGCCGCTACACTACAGAAAAATTATGTACTCAAAAGTTTTAAAAGTACTAACTATTGAAATTAAAATGCATTAGTTAGGGGGTGGGGGATTGGTCTGTGGGGGGGGGGGGAAGCTACACTACAGAAAAACAACATAAAAATAAAAAATAAACTATTTCTCTTGCAAACTGGGTACTGGCAGACAGCTGCCAGTACCCAAGATGGCCCCCAATAAGTCAGAGGGGGGGTTAGAGAGCTGTTTTGGGGGGGATCAGGGAGGTTGGGGGCTAAGGGGGGATCCTACACAGTAGCATATGTAAATATGCTAAAAATTTATTTTATTTTTTTTAAAAAAAAACTTTTATTTTAGTACTGGCAGACTTTCTGCCAGTACTTAAGATGGCGGGGACAATTGTGGTGTGGGGGAGGGAAGGGAGCTGTTTGGGAGGGATCAGGGGGTCTGATGTGTCAGGTGGGAGGCTGATCTCTACACTAAAGCTAAAATTAACCCTGCAAGCTCCCTACAAACTACCTAATTAACCCCTTCACTGCTAGCCATAATACACGTGTGATGCGCAGCAGCACTTAGCGGCCTTCTAATTACCAAAAAGCAACGCTAAAGTCATATATGTCTGCTATTTCTGAACAAAGGGGATCCCAGAGAAGCATTTACAACCATTTGTGCCATAATTGCACAAGCTGTTTGTAAATAATTTCAGTGAGAAACCTAAAATTGTGAAAATTGCATTTGGCGGTGAAATGGTGGCATGAAATATACCAAAATGGGCCTAGATCAATACTTGGGGTTGTCTACTACACTACACTGAAGCTAAAATTAACCCTAGAAGCTCCCTACATGCTCCCTTATTAACCCCTTCACTGCTGGGCATAATACACGTGTGGTGCGCAGTCGCATTTAGCAGCCTTCTAATTAGTAAAAAGCAAAACCAAAGCCATATATGTCTGCTATTTATGAACAAAGGGGATCCCAGAGAAGCATTTACAACCATTTATGCTATAATTGCATAAGTTGTTTGTAAATAATTTCAGTGAAAAACCTAAAGTTTGTGAAAAAAATTGTGAAAAAGGGAACATTTTTTTTTATTTGATCGCATTTGGCGGTGAAATGGTGGCATGAAATATACCAAAATGGGCCTAGATCAATACTTTGTGATGTCTTCTAAAAAAAAATATGTACATGTGAATGGATATTTAGGGATTTCTGAAAGATATCAGTGTCCTAATGTAACTAGCGCTAATTTTGAAAAAAAGTGGTTTGGAAATAGCAAAGTGCTACTTGTATTTATGGCCCTATAACTTGCAAAAAAAGCAAAGAACATGTAAACATTGGGTATTTCTAAACTCAGGACAAAATTTAGAAACTATTTAGCATGGGTGTTTTTTGGTGGTTGTAGATGTGTAACAGATTTTGGGGGTCAAAGTTAGAAAAAGTGTGTTTTTTTCCATTTTTTCCTCATATTTTATAAAAAAATTTATAGTAAATTATAAGATATGATGAAAATAATGGTATCTTTAGAAAGTCCATTTAATGGCGAGAAAAACGGTATATAATATGTGTGGGTACAGTAAATGAGTAAGGGGAAAATTACAGCTAAACACAAACACCACAGAAATGTAAAAATAGCCTTGGTCCCAAACGGACAGAAAATGGAAAAGTGCTGTGGTCATTAAGGGGTTAAGAGTCTTATTCATTCGTAGGGAAGAAAAAGTGTCTGACTCGGATTCTTGTCTCTCCCCATCACCTCAAATCAGCTAGAAACTAACTTATCTAGATCTGGTAGAGAATGGCTTTGTTTTATAAAAAAAATGATCTATCAAAAATGGGGAAAACTGGGTAAAAAAACTAACAACAACCATAAAGTAAAACCAATAAAAACTGGATGTCAAGGACTAAGTTAACCTAAAAAGTTGATAAGTGTAATGAATATATCATAATGGTTTGTTCCAGTTGCTGTTAATATTTGCTGCAGTTCATATATTCTAACACTAGGGACAAGCATGAGGTATAACAGTGAAATGGGTGTGTTATCTTCAGTTAATAAAAAGTTCTTGAAGTTGAACAATGGTGCCTTAATGAGTTCTGTGCATTCTATAACAGGAGATCTTTACATGGTGTCAGAAGTAAACAGATTTATTTCAGTTTGATTGTCATGGCTGCAAGCAGACAACAAGTGCCTCCTATGGACTTTGATAAAGGCAATGTATCTGAGCACTGGACAAGATGGAGAGAGCTCATGGAATTATTATTTGCTGGCCCTGATGCTGACAAGTGGACACAGGAGCAGAAGGCTGCACAGTTTCTCATTTGCATTGGAGAGAAAGGCAGAGATATTTGCAGATCATGGAGTGCAAGTGGAGCTATATCTGCTGAAGGTAAAAAGGTTCCCAATGTGTTATTTGAGAAATTTGAGGCATACTGTAATCCTAAGAAAAACATAACTGTACAGAGAAAAGTGTTTTATGAAAGACATCAGGGTAAAACAGAATCTATAGATGAGTGGGTCACACAGCTACATCTCATAGCTAAAGACTGTGCCTTTCATGACTGTGATGATATGATAAAAGATAGAATTGTGATGGGATCAAATTCTAGAGAAGTACAGGAAAAATTACTGCTAGAAGAGGATCTAACCATAAACTCTGCTGTAAAAATAGCTAAAGCATATGAAACATCTAGAACTCACATGCAGTTAATTCATAGTGACACAGAAGTCTTACACATGGTTCAAAGGAAAAGTGAAAATAATCTGTTTCATAGCAGAAAAGCAAATAACCTGCAGGATTGTGCAGAGCAAACTCTTTACAGAAGCTGTACTAAATGTGGTACAAAACACACTAAGAATACACAGTGTCCAGCACAGGGAACAATATGCTACAAATGTCAGAAAAACAACCATTTTGCCAGGGTGTGCAGAAACAACACTATAAAGTATAGGAAGTCAGTGAATCAAGTGGAGCAAGATGAAAATGAAACTGACAGTGACATTGATCAAAGTACAATATTTCTAGCTATGGTGGATAAAACAAATGTAGAACAAGATGAAGTATATGTTGAGATTCTTGTGAGCACACAAAACATACCAATTAAATTCAAGATTGATACAGGTGCACAAGTAAATTGCATTCCTGCTAGCACATATTATGACAAGCTGGCAAACATATGTGAGCTTGAAAAGTCTGGTCTGTCAAAACTTGTTGGTTATGGAGGACACCGGCTGCATATACTAGGAAAGTGCTCATATCAATGCATGTTACAAAACAAAAAACTTAATTTGGAATTTTATGTTATAGACACCCCAGCAAAGCCTGTTTTAGGGTTAAGTGCCTGCAAACAGCTAAATCTTATAAAAATAGTCATGACTGTTGATCAGTATAACAAAGGTTTATCTAAGCAACAAGTTGAGGAACTATTTTCAGATGTGTTTCAAGGGCTAGGTTGTTTGCCTGGTGAATGCAGCATTAAACTAAAACCAGATGCACATCCAGTAATTCATTCACCAAGAAGGACTCCAATTGCCATAAAAGACAAACTCAAAGAGGAACTGGATCGCATGGTAAATTTAGGAGTGCTGAAAAAAGTAGATGAGCCCACTGAGTGGGTGAGTTCAATGGTTGCAGTAGAAAAGAAAAACTCAGGTGCTTTAAGAATATGCATTGATCCAAGAGATTTAAACAGAGAAATCATGCGAGAACACTACAGTTTACCAACTCTCACACACAAGTTAGCACATGCAAAATTCTTCAGTGTATTAGATGCTCAGTCAGGATATTGGCAGCTCAAATTAGATGAACAGAGCAGCAGGCTCACCACTTTTAATTCACCATTTGGAAGATGGCGCTTTACTAGAGTTCCCTTTGGTATTGCCTCAGCACAAGAAATATTTCAGAAAAAAGCACATGAAACCATTGAAGGCCTTCATGGTGTAGATGTAATCAAAGATGATCTTCTGGTATATGGATCTACACGGAAAGAACATGATCAAAATCTGTGTGCACTATTGGAACGGTGTCAAGAGAGAAACATGAAGTTAAACCCAGGTAAAATGCAAATCGGTGTTACCCAAGTTAAATATTTTGGTCATATTCTGTCACAAGATGGGCTAAAAGCAGACCCAGAGAAAATAGCAGCAAAATAACATCTGGATCCTCCTACCTCTAAGAAGGAATTAGAAACCATTCTGGGTATGTTTAATTATCTGTCAAGGTTTGTTCCTGGACTAGCAGAAGCTACAGCTCCACTAAGAGAACTACTCCAAAAGGATGCACTATGGAGCTGGAATGACTCAATAAATAATGTTTTTGAAGATGTCAAGGGTCTTATTGTGCGTTCCTCGGAAACTGGATTACAATATTTTGACCCCAAGAAGGAGGTAACAATACAGGTTGATGCCTCTCAGTTCGGTTTAGGAGCAGTCCTCATGCAGGAAGGCAGGCCTGTTGCATATGCTTCCAGATCAATGACTCCTACGCAACGCAACTATGCCCAAATAGAAAAAGAAATGCTGGCCATTGTAATTGGTTGTGAAAAGTTTCATCAATACATCTATGGACAGAAAATCACAGTTGAGACTGATCATAAACCACTTATGAGCATCATGGAAAAACCACTTGTGTCCGCTCCACCACGGCTGCAAAGAATGATCCTAAGAATACAAAAATATGATATGCATGTAGTATATGTACCTGGCAATAGAATTCCAGTAGCTGATATGCTTTCAAGGACATTTAAGCCTGGACAAGACGAAAGAGAGGAAAGGGACTTGGAAGAGCATGTGCACTCTGTACTTTCACAATTACCTGCTACTGATGAGAAACTTAAAGAAATACAGCTAGCAACAGAAAGGGATGCAACTAAGGCCAATTTGATTACAATAATACAGGAAGGATGGCCAAACTCAAAAGCCAAAGTGAATGTTGACTTAAAACCTTACTGGAATGTAAGAAAAGAACTGTCAATAATTGATGGGATTGTATTTAAAGGGGAGAGAATTGTGGTTCCCCCGGAGCTCAGGAAAGAAATAATAAGAAAACTGCATATAGGGCATTTTGGAATAGCCTTGTGTACAAGACGTGCTAGGGATCTCTTATATTGGCCATGGTCAATAGTTGTGCAACATGTCAAGAAAATCAAAGAGCAAACCAAAAGGAGCCAATGGTAACAAGAGTACAGCCAGAGAGAGCTTGGCAAAGAATTGCCTCAGACCTATTTACATGGAACCATAACAACTATCTTATAATGGTAGACTACTACAGTCGTTACTTTGAAATAGTTCAACTAAGAGACACTAAGTCTAGTGCAGTAATAAATGTCATTAAATCTGTCTTGGCAAGACATGGCATATGTGATGAGTTAATATCAGATAATGGTCCGCAGTACTCCTCAATAGAATGTGCAAACTTTGCAAAAGAATGGGGTTTCAAACACACATTGTCCAGCCCACATTACCCACAGTCAAATGGCTTAGCTGAAAAATATGTACAAATTGCAAAGAACATTTTAGAAAAAGCAGCCCAAACTAATCAAGATCCATACCTGTGTATTCTAAACTACCGTAACACCCCAATAGATGGAATTGCATCACCTTCACAATTACTAATGAGTAGACGTTTGAAATCAGTTTTGCCTTCAACACCTACACAACTTGCCTCCAAAGTACAGAATCCTGCAATGGTTAAACAGCAAGTGGAAACATTAAAAAAACAGGCAGAAACAGTACTATGATCGTGGGTCTAAATTTCTAAAACCTTGTGAGCTTGGCGATAGGGTAAGGATGCAAAATTTAGAAGGAAGGTGGAAACCTGCAGTGGTAACCAAAGTAACAAGTGCACCATGCTCATACATTGTCCGCACCGAGAATGGCAAAGATTACCGGCGCAACAGAGTACATCTGCGTCATAATAGAGGTACGAATACAGGAGTTACAAATATTCCAGATGCTGTGCTTCATGTACCACCAAGGATGTCACATAGTGATATAAATGAGACTCTAAGCTCAACTGATGCTTCACATGTGGACATACAGGAGGGACAATTACTGAGTACAACACCAACCGCACAACTCTCTGATCACAGCTCCAATGTGATTCTTCCTAGCACAACAGAAACAGCACAAGTTGAACCACCCAGTAGATTCTCAAGATATGGACGGAGAATCAAGCCAAAGTATTGGGAAGACTATGACACTACATAACTGTGTGCTTTGTTTGTTTGTTTTTGTGCTTGTTTTTTTTGTGTTTTTTTTACATTTATATTCCTTTATATCCAATATATATTGTTTTATTTTTTATTTATTTTTAAGAAGGGAGATGTAATGAATATATCATAATGGTTTGTTACAGTTGTTGCTGTTTATATTTGCTGCAGTTCATATATTCTAACACTAGGGACAAGCATGAGGTAGAACAGTGAAATGGGTGTGTTATCTTCGGTTAATAAAAAGTTCTTGAAGTTGAACAATGGTGCCTTCATGAGTTCTGTGCATTCTATAACAGGAGATCTTTACAATAAGTAGGATGTTCTGGGAGCTCAGCTACTAATCCCCGAACCCTAGAATCGATATATTTGTTTCTGATATGCCACCCGACTATCTAGAGAAGCTAGATCCATTTCTAAGGTTCCAGTAGAACCATACTTTATCGTTGGTATATTTTGTATCTAATGACCAGGCTGCTGACTCGTACATAGTGTGTATATGTTGAATTTTATTTTTAATTTTGGTCCATGGCGGATCACCAATCTTCCAATACCTAGCTATACACAATCTCGTCACAGTACATAGAATTCTGATAAATGTATTAAGGGGTCTGTTGAACTTCTGGATATGTTCGTGTAGTAGTGCTTACATGATGGTAAGTTGAAATTGCTCACCCAATAAATAACTAAGCATAGAGTAAAGTGATCTCTATATACATATATATATATATATATATATATATATATATATGTTCCTATTTCATTGCAACCCCTATAACATAGTCTAGATTTGCTTTGAGTCATATGTAAAGTTCGTAAAGGAGTCAAATACCAACAAAATATTGTCTTTAGGGAGTTGTCTTTTAAATCTGCACTTAATAGACCCCTAGGGGCCAGATTAAATATACTGTTCCATGCTTCCTTGTCCATGGAGATCTATAACTCCATTCCCCATTTCTGCACAATTGAATTCTTAGATAAGTCTCTATTTTTTGTAGCGCTATATCTTACCAGGTTATAGAATGTTTAGGTCTACTGCTCTCTGCACATATAAGTTCCAATATAGTTCTAGGTTTGCTAGTAATTGTCTTGAGATATTTGTCTAAAGAGGAAAAGATCTGGAGGTATAGATACCAATGAATCTTAATAGGGGACAATTTGTCTTGTAACTGAGAGTACGTCATTGGCTTATTTTGTATTAAGAGATCTGCCACTCAATACAAACCTTTATTTTCCCATTTACCTATTTCTCTTTTGAACTCCCCGATCAGCAAATATCTGATTGGCAATCAGCCATATTCCCTTTTTCACCGAAAATTCATACCCAGTGACTTCTGTCCCCAGGCATCCAACCCTCCCTATGTGATAGGATAAGAGGTTAGTCTCCCAGATAATTGAATCATGCGAGTCCCAACCCCCAAGTCTGACTCAGTTTTAATCCAGCTAGATTCTTTTTCTATTCTTCATTTTAGAGAATCTTGTGCCAGTCTAGCTGATCTATAATACTCTATTAAGTTAGGTATTCCCAGGCCTCCCAAGGATCTGTGCTTTGTCATCATTACATTAGATATTCTGGCTAATTTTCCCGCCCTTATGAATGCTAAAATTTCAGATTGAATGGCTGTCAGTTAAGGATATTTTTGATTGGGAAGGCTCTGAAAAGACAAAGGAGACGGGGCAGTATGTTCATCTTAATCATGGACATCCTCAACAACCAAGAAAACTTACACCTCCTCCATTTTTGGAGATCTTTTCTAACATCCCTGTAGAGAAGAGAGGGGCATAATTTAATTTATATAAATGCTGGGTTTGGGCTGTGAGGTGTATTCCCAAGTATTTCAGAGATTGTTTAACTTGTTGCAGGCCAAAATTAATTTCCACTAGTTTTGCTGTGTGAGAAGGGAGTTCTATAGGTAGCATCTCATATTTATCTAGATTGACACGGTATCCTGAAATCATAGAGAATCTGTCCAGAACCTCATTAAGGTTGGGCAGGGATATCAGTGGTTTGGTAATAGTGAGTAGGATATTGTCTGCAAAAGTCTTTTATTGCGACCCCAGAAATATCTGGGTTGGACCTAATTTGGGCTTCTAGGGGTTCGATACACAACACAAATAGCAGAGGGGACAACGGGCATCCCTGTCTCATGCCATTTAGGATTTGAATTGGTTTAGACTTATATCCTATAGAAGTTACTTGTGCAAACTGTGAGTCATATGTCACCTTCTAAGCTTTAATGAATGGGCCTTCAAAATTCATGTGAGATAAAGTCATCTGCATGTATTGCTAGTCTACTCTATCAAACGCCTTCTCCGCATCCAGCGCTAGGGGCAAAGATGGCGTGTGTGTATTATTCAGATGATGTATGATATTTACTAGACATCTTATATTATCTGGGGCCTCTCTGTCCTTAATAAAACCCACCTGATCTATGTGAATCAGTCCAGTTAGCATATGTTTAAGTCTGTTGACAGTAAAACATTTTAAGTCCTGATTGTTGAGGGATATTGGGCGATAATTGGCACATTTCTTGGGGTCTTTACCTGGTTTAGGTATGACTACGATTTTGGCCTGAAACAGCTCAGAGGGAATTGGGTAAACCTCCATGATATAGTTACAAAATTTAGTCAGATGAACTTTGATAGCAAGAACCACTTCTGCTTTTGTTATAGGGGCATTCAAGGTATCTTTATCCTCTGCTGAAAGAGATGTCAAGGGAGCGGTGTCTAAGAATTCCTTCGTGATTTTCTCCACCTCCGGAGTGTGACTAACCTTTCTGCCATTATATAGTTCCCCGTAATATTCTGCAAAAGTTTCCACTAATGCTTGTGGGTAGGATAACTGACTTCTCAATGAGTGAGATGGCAGCTGTTTTCTGTCACTCCCTAATCTTGTGGGCTAGGAATCTATCTGGTTTGTTAGCATACATTATTGGACTTTAATTTTTGTTATTGTCCTACTTGCTTGCTTATTTAAGAGTTCAGCTAGGGTATTCTTTTTAGTCTTTAACGCATGTAGGGTGGAGTCTTGTTTGGTCAATCTATGTTGTTTCTCTAGGTGCTCTATGTCCTTATATATTTGAGATATCTGGTTACTGGTGAGTCTAGCGTGAAGGGCTTTTTCTTGACTGAGTAATCCCCTGATAACCGCCTTGCGAGCTGCCCACGTACAATTCAGATTAATGGTGGAGTCTACATTTATATTCCAATATTCTGTGAGGTGTTGGAGAGTTTTAGAGAAAGACACGGGGTCTCTGTGAATTGTTGGGTCAAAGGTCCATGATCTAGATCTGTTATAGTCACAAACTCCCTGCATCTGCAGGGACACTATAGAGTGATCGGACCAGACACATGAGTGTATGGAGGATGAATTGAGAACCGGCTGTAGTATCTGACTAATATATATATATATAGTCAAGCCTCACATAATTTTTGTGTGTAGCTGAGTAAAATGTTGTGTCTGTTGTAGAGACATTCAAAGTGTCCCAAGTATCAATTAAAATATGGGATGAGAGGGACTCATGAATTGACCTTATCATATGATTGCGTCTTTGAACTTTATTAGAAAGGGATTGGCTGCAGCTTGGCTTTCATTATAGACATGGGGATGTGTAAGTTGCCTGCTAAGATTATCCTAGACTGTGACCATTGTGTCAACAACTGTACAATGTTTTAAAATAAATAGGTGTTGGTTTTCATTGGGGGCATAGATATTACAAATGATTATATCTGTATTGTTTAAATGACCTTTCAATATGAGATATCTACCCTCTGTGTCCACTATTGTGGACTCATGGGTAAAATTAATTGAGAAGTGAATAAGGATGGACACCCCTCGTTTTTTAGTTTGGACTGTAGCATGGTAGTGCTTGGTAATGAATCTGGTCCAATATTGTGGGATTTGAGCCTTCACAAAGTGAGTTTCCTGCAGAAACAGTATATTTGCTTTAAGAGAGTTATATTGAGTCATGACAGTACGTCGTTTGATGTCTGTATTTAGATCCCTTACATTATGAGAAATTATATTTATAGTGTTTGTCATTTTTTTAAATTAAGTGGGATTCTCAAATATCTCTAACCTTGAAGGGGGTATACCCCGTCTATTGTGTTTGTGATCGTGTTATGTGTAGAGTTCCTAAAATCTTCAGGTGAGCTTCCCAGCATCCCGACATACTTGAAAAAACTACAAAAAGAACATAACATTTGAATTTCATAACATAACATGTGTATAAAACATTTAACCCAATGTTTGGGTGCTATTACTAAAACTATCAAGGAATGCCACTACAGCATCACTTGAACAACCATATCATGGATGAAAGACAATGCCATTGGGATCCTGAAGCAAAGTTTCCCAGCTAAGGCACTTCATTTTGAGATTTCATAGCATAAACATTAACACATTTATAACGCTTGAATGTGTCTCTTGTATGTCAAATGTGCTGCTGAGTGCCCAAGTACATAAGTGTCAAGTTGATTCAAGGAGCTGCATGACCTATGTGGATTTAGGTAGCAACAGTCATCTTTAGCCTGATCACTGCTCCTAATTTATTGATTTAAACTGAGAGCCCCAAACAACTTAGTGTCTGCTAAGAAGCGTGTGCCTTTAACTGCCGCACCCAGTTTATTTTATATATGTCTGGCCTTAGATTATGAACGTGGTGACTGGGTTAGCTCCTTGCCTAAATGTGTAAGTTTAACTTACTGCCCCCCTTCAGATTGCAGGCCGGGTGAGGCTGTGTCATGGAATTTGCTCTGGGCTCTCCCCGCTGCTAGTGTTGGGCCACGTGTACTTTTTTTTTTTTTTTTTTTACTTAAAATGGCGTTTGGCGCCAACTGGCCTCTCTGACCAAGGTCCACTATCAGGAGTGTCACTGGGGGTTGTCACTCAGCTGATCATTATCCTCCTGTTGTCCGCTGAGTGCGGATCCTATGCTGGGGGTATATAACCCGTCACGGCATTAACCGCTTGTAGAAGATATGGCACATGGTCTGCTTTTCTTCCTCCAGCTGAAAACAAGCCCCCTGCCATGGGTAAGTCTTCTTTTTGCTGAGCTCCCGTTTGTGAGTAACTCTGCGTGTGGCCCTGAGTTAATTACAGATGCTCCGTATGCTAGGCCGAGTCTATGTGCTTCAGTGGGTTGTCGGTGTCCGTAAGACCCTATAGGCCTCAATCCTCTGTTTTATTGGAGTCGCTCCAGAACTGTCCTACAGTGGGTCAATTACATCCTAGATGTCCGAGCATCTATTTAAACCTCAATCCCTGTATTTCTTGGCTGTTTGGAATATTGGTTTTATTTCTATTTTAATCAGTTTTAGCGACTTAGCTCCAGACACTCACGTATGTTCCCTTTGCTGGCAAGTTCCACCCCCTCTGAATTTTAAAGGCACATGCAACCCCTTTCAAATTAGGGTTTGCATGCCCCTTTACGGTGCAGATCGGGGCAATAACCTGCAATTAAGTGTTTTTTCACCTAAGGTTGGAGTGGGTTCAAAAAGAGCCCCTTTCTTCCCCTCCATTTGTGTAATAGAAACAAGTGACCAATTAATTTAAAAAAGGGAGTCTGAGAGTCTGCCTTTTCATATAACTTCTAGCATAAACATGGGGGGTGGTAGAGGCTCTGTTAACAGCACCTTTAACTACATTTGCAGGGTATTACTGCTTTAACGGAAATTACCTGCATTTTACAGTGTATTTTACAGTGGTATGTGAACCCTAAAATAGTAGGTTATCACCATGGTAATGGTGATCAACTGTCAAAAGGAAACGCCCATGCACTGTTCAACAAGGGGAGGGGTACTTTTCAAGATCCTATCCCCCCATAAAACACAGAATGATATAATATTCCAGTTTAGAAAGATGGGAATAACCCTTTTCCAAAGTGTGGTCTTAAAATGTAGTCAATAGTAGATAATTGCCATAGCAATTGTAGTTGCCTACTCAATTTATTTACTGTATGGGGGCACAGTGGCTCCAGAGAAGCCCCTATACCCTTAAGACAACACAACACATAAGTACACAAAGAGGAAATTTCCCATTTTCCAACTAGCAATTTTATGTTCCTTTAGATAGCAGGTTTGTTTTCTAGGTGGCTTTAATCATACTCTGGGTTATAAAAGGAGCACTAGCACCAAAAACTAAGTAATAAAGTGGGGCAAGTGACCCCTGTTTGATAAAGGAAATGCCCCTCTTTTAAAGGTGAGTTCACATGCCCAGGTGCCTATCAGATGGTGACCATGGAAAAAATGATCACCTTACAGAACCATAGGCATATGGAATTACATTGGGGGAAGTATGCCCTAAGGTGCTCCCACAATACATAAACAAACCTGAGACTACTTATATGAAAGCAGCAATCCAGTTTAGATGACTCATAACACTATTGCCAATGGGAAGCCAACATGTCAGGTTCGACTTGCAGGCATCACTGTTGTTCATCTCGAGATCTAAGACAGATCAGGATATGAAGGGAGTATGGTTGTCAATGCAACGGCAGTCTAACCCAGAGTGTTGTCCGGTTAGGCTCGTCTTGGAGTACTCTGGGAGAAGGCAAGGGAATTCAGGGCAATTTTTTATTCACGGTGATGGCACCAGTCTGTCTAAATTGGTTTGGCCATTAGTGCCACAGCTGCTGGGGTGCCATAGCAAGGTATACAGAGGCTGGGTAGGTGGAGCTCAAAAAGGTACAAGCTGTACATTAGGCCATTATGTGGGAACAACTAGTTAGGGAATGTTGTAGGATTTTAGGCATAAAGACCCCTCCGTGTAGAACGTGGATAGTCGACCATTCGTATGTCCATTGGGCAGCAATCCATGCCTTGAATCGTCCTGGCAGTCAGCAGCTGGGGATTCGACCAGATGCAGTGTCAATTAGATGGCTGGGGAGGAGGGGAATGCTTTGGAGAGACTTGCCGGGGTGTCTCGAAGAAGCCTTTCTCTGTTGGAGAAGGCCTTCATTGATTGTGCTGTATCTGGAGGAAAATGACGTGGGGAGAGTACCTGTGCTTGAATTGGTGTCTATCATTCAGTCAGATGTTCGTTGGGTGAAAGCACGATTCCCAGGGGTGTGAGTGGCCTGGTCGAATGTCATTGCTTGTTTGCAGTGGAGGCATGTGAGGGTGCACCGTTCAGTGTATCGTATCAGTAAAAAGCTGAATCCTGATGTGAGGAGGTTGATTGTGGAGGAATGCGGTTTCATGATCAGGCATGAAAATATTTTGGAAGACTGTAAATGCCTGTATAGACCTGATGGCTTTTACTTAACTGATGAAGGTTTAGATCTGTTTTTAGCGAACTTAACAGAGACGATTAGGTGCCATGTTTTATAGTTAATTCCCTAGATTGGCTGTTGGTGGTGGCAAAAGCTCCAATTATTTAAGGGGTATTGTATGCATCTCTTGTGGCAGGGTCACAGCCAAATAATTTTTCTGGTTTCTGTAAGGGTGTGGTCGAGCGAATGGGAGTGGCATGATATTGCAAGTCACAGCTTGTAAGGCCTCTCCTGCGGGCCTGCTGACCTAGAAATCCCTGTCGGATGATGCCAACCCCTAAAGGGCAATGCTCAGTACCAGTTCTGGGCCATTGACCTCAATACGCTTGTTGTAAATATTAAGTCATTTATGGTGGCTGTTGGTGGTGGCAAAAGCTCCAATTATTTAAGGGGTATTGTATGCATCTCTTGTGGCGGGGTCACAGCCAAATAATTTTTCTGGTTTCTGTAAGGGTGTGGTCGAGCGAATGGGAGTGGCATGATGTTGCAAGTCACAGCTTGTAAGGCCTCTCCTGCGGGCCTGCTGACCTAGAAATCCCTGTCAGATGATGCCAACCCCTAAAGGGCAATGCTCAGCACCAGTTCTGGGCCATTGACCTCAATACGCTTGTTGTAAATAGTAAGTCATTTATATAAGTTATTTATATATTAGGTTATCAGATGCTGCCACCTTGAGCTAAGCTTTAAGGTTCCTGGAAAAAGTTTAGTATTTTTGGGTCTGGTTGTTAAAAATAAATGTGACCGTGCTCCATGGTCTTTTACCTCCAATCAGTTGTCTGTATGTTTATTGTGGTAAGGTGGGAGTGAAGTTATGGTGATTTAACTCTTATGCTAGTGTATAGCATAAATGTGCCTGAAACGCCTTAAGGGTTATGCTGCCTGACTTAGACGTGAAGCTGGTGCTGTGTGTGAGTGTGCAACATTGTTGCCAATGTTGGGGTGGAGATTCCTTACCGTATATAAATGCATGGATGCTGGATCACTCCCTTTTTTCTTGTCCCTGACTGTTCGAGAGATGTTTTTTCCCACCCAATCCCTCCCTCTTTTTGATGTGGTTAACCTTATTTATTTACAGTTAGGAGAGGCACTGAGAAAGCGGCAACCTCTAGGGTGGCTTTAGAGCATGTCTAATAAGGATCTCTAATTGTAAGACCAAAGTAGTAAAGTTTGCTTCCCTTCACTGATGTTTGTTTTGTCTTACATCATGATAGCCATTATGGTTTGAAGCTTTATATCAGGTTAGAACATTGCCAACTGGTGTAGCAGTGTCACGGCCTAATCATTTTTCTGGTTTCTGTAAGGGTGTGGTCGAACTAAAAGGAGGGGCATGATGTTGCAAGTCGCAGCTTGTAACGCCTCTCCCGTGGGCTTGCTGACCTAAAAATCACTGCCGTGTGTAAATGAACACGTACATAAAATGAAATATTTATTTCAAAAACAGACATTCAGCATGAAGTAGCACGTCAAATAAGCAAGGAGTTAAACGAAAAGGTCACAGTGTCTGCAATACATTGAGAATTTAGCTTGTTATCTATTACTACTCCCAAATCCCTTTCCTCCTCTGTTTGGCTAAGTCTTGTCCCATTTAAAAAATACGTTGCCCGCTTATTTTTACTTCTGAAATGTAGAACCTTGCATTTTCACGTATTAAATCTCATTTTCCATTTACTTGCCCATACTTCTAATTTTTGCAGATCCCTTTTTTAACGAAAGTTCATCCTGCTCTGACCTAATGACCTTACTTAACTTAGTATCATCTGCAAAAATAGAGATGTCGCTATTTAATCCATGCTCCAAGTCATTTAGAAAAATATTGAAAAGAACAGGGCCCAGTATGGATCCCTGGGGGACTCCACTGATTACCTTTGTCTAATCTGAGTATGATCCATTTACTACTACTCGTTGCTCCCTATCTTTTATCCAGTTATTTATCCATGAGCTAACATGTTTAGCTATTCCCAGTCCCATAATTTTGTGCATTAATCTCTCATGTGGCACTGAATCAAACGCCTTTGCAAAATCCAAGTATATCACATCAACTGATTCCCCTTTATCTATATTTTTACTAATTAGATTAGTTTGACATGATCTATTTCTCCTAAAAGCATGCTGATTAGAACTCATAGGGGCATATGTATCTAGCTCCGAATGGAGCTTGCCAGAAACAGCAGTTATGAAGCAGCGGTCACAAAGAACGCTGCTCCATAACCTGTCCGCCTGCTCTGAGCAGGTGGACAGATATCGCCGGAAATCAACTTAATCTAGTACGATTGGGTTGATTGACACCCCCCTGCTGGCGGCCCATTGGCCGTGAGTCTGCAGGGGGCGGCGTTGCACCAGCAGCTCTTGTGAGCTGCTGGTGCAATGCTGAATACGGCGAGCGTATTGCTCGCCATATTCAGCGCGGTCCGACAGACCTTGATAACTAGAGGCCATTATCTTGTTTACATGAATATGCTCATCAATATAGTTACTTATAATCCCTTCAAATATCTTCCCCACTATTGATGTCAGACTAACTGGTGTATAGCTTCCTGGATCATCCCTGCTTCCCTTTTAAAGAGTGGCACCACATCAGCTTTACGCCAATCCTGGGGTACCATGCCTGAGGATAATGAGTCTTGAAAAATTAAGTGTAGTGGTTTGTCTATAACAGTGCTAAATTCCCTTAACACCCTTGGGTGTATTCCATCTGAGCCTGGAGTTTTATTTATCCATTTATATTTGATTTGTTTGGTTGTTGTTAATTTGATATATGTATTTAACAGAGAATGGAGGCTTACAGTTAAGCTGAAATGAAAATCTTATGTACAAGACCTGTGAGTGCCCTTCAATATCAATATTGTATGGAAATGGTAATAAGGATGCACCCAGACAAGATAAGTGCTAGGAGTGAGTGCATGGCAACAGCTAATGCACTATAGTACTGCTATAGGTTTATACTGTAACTGCAGTATACCTCAGTACTGTACTATAGATGTTAACCGTTACTGCAGTATACCTCAGTACTGTACTATAGGTTTATATCGTTACTGCAGTATACCTCAGTACTGTACTATAGGTTTATATCGTTACTGCAGTATGCCTCAGTACTGTACTATAGGTTTATACCATTACTGCAGTATATCTCAGTACTGTACTATAGGTTTATACAGTTACTGCAGTATACCTCAGTACTGTACTATAGGTTTATACCATTACTGCAGTATACCTCAGTATTGTACTATAGGTTTATACCGTTACTGCAATATACCTCAGTACTGTACTATAGGTTTATACCGTTACTGCAGTATACCTAATTACTGTACTATAGGTTTATACCATTATTGCAATATACCTTAGTACTGTACTATAGGTTTATACCGTTATTGCAGTATACCTCAGTACTGTACTATAGGTTTATACCTTTACTGCAGTAAACCTCAGTACTGTACTATAGGTTGTATACCTCAGTACTGTATTACAGGTTTGTACCGTTACTGCAATATACCTCAGTACTGTACTATAGGTTTATACCATAAGTATTTAAATGCCCTATTCTCCTGGCTTGCTGTATTATAACATAACAGTCATAGAACTGACTGAACCATAACAATAACTTATATAACATAACTTATAAATAACAACAAGACACAGAGTGTGGGAAAGACCAGTGGGTCACGTTTATTGTGAAACAAGAGAATCGGCTGAAAGCAACAATGCAAACCTACTCCAAGGGGTGGCAATCTAGCTAAGAGAGTAAGCAACCCCCTGCTAGGAAGATAGGCCGTGCCCATGGATGACGACACAAGCAGAGCTTAGCTGCACGCTAAAGGCTTAGGGAGTTCTTGGCAATGTCAAAATGGGGGAGGGACCCCAGGCACACGCCTGCGGACACTACCCTCCCCCTGAGGCAGCCATCACTCTACCTCTGATGACAAACCGGGGCGTGGGACAACCGCCACAAGAGACAGCCAAACAGGCACAGCTCTTGCCGCCACCCTCATAGATATAACAAAACAGCACGCCTCAAATTACATAGGAACAGGTCAATGCCCCTCTCCGAAAGTGCACCCTGTCCCTCCTGTAGAGACTCCTCTCAGTCGTTGTGCTATTCCCATGTTCCACAACTAAACCTCCTATCTGAGACAAGAAAATCCTCACTTCCCTGTTCAACTTCTTACGGACATGAAAGGCCACCCTGTGGGACTGCATATGGTGCCACTCTATTCTAGGGATAGTGTTAGACCACCCTATCCTAGCATTGGGGACCCAAGTATGGAAAGTGTTCAGATCCGACTGAATCACTGCACTGAGCTGCTTGTATGGCAGGAGCCCCATATCATTCCCCCCGGCATGAATGATCAGCACATGAGGTTTCTCCCACTGATGCAAAGCCCCCTGCAGTAACTCAGGAAGACCAGGCCAAGTCAACCCCCTGCAGCCCAACAAGCTAACAGTTACCCTAGAGGAAGGGAATCCCAAATAGCGCCCATCTGGTCTCACAATCGCTCTCAGTTCCGCCCAATGGATGTAGGAGTGACCCATAATCCACACTCTCAACGGACCCTCCCTTGGTCCTGCAAAGAAACAAAAGTTAACAAGGGAACATCGCAAGGTAAAAACAAAACAGTTATTCAGTCAATGGCCTAACATACAACAGGTATCTTTGCGACCTCCACCACCTCAATGATCTAATATGGTCAGCAGACCAACCCAACCCTGCGGTGGTGGTAGCTGCTCCAACTCTAAATGAATGAGGAGCAATGACCATAGGGTCAAGGCCCAGTCTAGCTGCTGCCCAGTTCAGGACTTTCTGGAACTGAAATCTTGTCAACGGGGAACCATCTGTGTGAAAAAGAAATTGTAACGGACCCTCCGGACACACGTCCATATAGGTCCCAATGAGTCTAACCGGGCAAGAGATGGAGCCCGTATGGGCCGGTAATGAGATCCAAACACCTCTGCCTTCTTGGTCGGTCTTTGATCTAGGCAGAAAAACAAGAACGGACAACTCATCATTCCGTATGTGAGAGGCCAAAAGGACTCTGGATTTGTTCCTCAAAAGGGGGACCAATTCACCCACCCTGAGTGCCCTGTGAAAAGCCAGCCCAAAGGTGGCTGTGAACAGGGTTGCCTCATAGGCAGAGGAACATACATCAGGCAAAGCGTGACAAAGGTTAACTAGTCATTCAATAGTGACGGGATCCCTTATGACCCTTGTTCTGGGCACCATACGTCCCCAACTCCTCAGTACCTGCCTCACCAGGAAGGTTTTGGAATAGTCAACAAGACAATATAATTTACAAAAGAAGGACACGGCCGTCAGTCGGGATCTGACTGACCCTTTAGACACCCCATTACTTCGAAGCTCAGTGATCCAGTACAGAAGACCTCATTGGTCGCCATCACATGACAGCCACCTTTTGATATCACAAAAGGCGATCCACTCAGACCAGTGTTTAACATAAGTGTTCCAGGTAGAGGGGCCAACGAAGATCAGATTATAGATAATAAAGGTCCCCATCCAGCACCACCTGCCATAAGTAATCAGGACAAAGATAACCGTTAAGATCTGCTTGCAGAACTAAGGTATAGAAGGCTTCCCACTGAAAACGGGAGAGCGCATCTGCAATCCTATTCTGTACACCAGGGACATTTCGAGCATGGAACATTTCGGACCATGGCATGTTCAGGTGCAGACACCTCAGCAACAACAGCCTCAAGTATCTCACTACTGGTAGAGACCCAGACGTGAGTTTGTTAATAGCGAAGGCCACGCTCATGTTTTCTGTCCAGAAAACTACCTTGCAGTAGCCCAGGGCCACTATAATGAGAAAAAGCTCCAAAAGACTAAGGTTCTTCATTAGTCTATTGTCGATCCATGACCGAGGTCATGGGCCAGCACTCCATTGCCCGGACAAGAAGGCACCGTACCCTTGAGACCCTGCAGCATCGGTAAACAACTGTATCGCCATGTTGGAAGAGACTGTCTTACTCCAAAGGCAGATCCCGTTAAAATGACTCAAAAAAAAGTTTCCCACACTGCAAGGTCATCCACCATTTCAGGAGTCACGCAAAACCTATGCATTTGGGACTGAGCTCTGCACAACTGGCATTCGAGCTGCCTGAGGAAAATCCTCCCCATAGGAACGATGCTACTAGCAAAGTTCAAAAGTCCCAAGAAGGTCTTCAGGTCCTTTATGGACCCGTAAGGTTCCGACTTCATAGACCTGACCGCCCCCAGCATACAGTCAATTTTATCCTGTGGCAAACGGCACTGCATCTCCTCAGAGTCGATTTCAATGCCCAGGAAAGTAAGGCATGTACAAGGATCTTGCGTCTTGTCTTCTGCCAGAGCAATGCCCAGCCTGCCCATCTGGAGTCTAGTGACCTTCATCAGGAAGGCACATTTAGACGTCCCAGAATGACCTACCAACAAAAAATCATCCAGGTAGTGCACCAGGCCTTCAAAGCCAGCAACCGCTGCAATAGTCCAGTGCAGGAAACTACTGAAAACCTCAAAATAAGCACAAGAAATGGAGCAACCCATGAGGCGAAATGATGAGGGGTGGATGGGAAGGAGCCAAAAAGTGGATTCCACATTCCGCCAGAAGCGTCCCTTTACCTACCTTCCTGGCTAGCACAAGAGCATCATCAAAGGACTGATAGTCAACTGAAATAAGTTCCGAGGAGATAGCATCATTAACAGACCGCTCTTTCGGAAAAGATAGGTGTTGAATTAGCCTGAGTATTCCAGGTTCTTTTTTAGGAACGACCCCCAAGGGAGAGATAACCAACCCCAGAATCGGAATCTCCTCAAATGGGCCTACCATGCGGCCCAATGCAATCTCCTTGCCCAATTTCTCCCTTACCCCGCTTGGGAATTGATATGCCAATTTCAGGTTCCTGCGGACTGAGGACCAGCATGCCTTATAATTGACAGGAATAACGAATCCCCATTGGAAACCTGTGCCAAGTAACTCAGTGGCTTCCCTATCTGGGTAGAGTATCAGCCACTTTTTAATTGCGGCTACCCTCAGCGGGGTGGCCACCCTCTCCACCAGTGAAAGGTTTAGACCCAGAGCCCTGTCTCTCTTGGGAGTGACCAGCATCCTGGGACCTTGTGCACTTGGAGCCAGAGTGGCTCCCCCAACAGTACCTGCAAGCATGCCGGAACGTACATACTGCTCCCATAATGCAGAGCTTGTCTTGAATGTGCCAGCAGACCCCTGCAGGACGCCGTTGAGACCACTGAGGAGATTGATTGCCAGAAGGCCAGAAAGCTGCCCAGGTACAACTTGTTTCTAAGGTCCCAATTGCGCCCATAGGTGCATATCTAAGTCCCCAAAGGACAGACGAGGGTTACCGACCTTCTTTCTGCGAAAAGCCACGTCGTAATCCCTCTACGCCCCTTCCATATACCGTTCCTGAACAGTTTCAATTGCATCTTGATATTTCAGAATAACCAATGCTGGTCAGGGAATTTGGTGAGATAGCAAGAGGCGTACACACGAAAACATTTCCGCCACTCGTCAAAAGTATCTAGCCTTTTAAACTTTTTGGGGCCTGTACCGTTCTCCGAACATTTCTTTCTGGCAGTAGACTTCAGCAGAGAGCTCAAACATTTGCACATATTTACCCTCTTGGGTCCTCTAACCATTTTTGAATTGAGATGTTTGTGTAGGCTGAATGAGGGCCACAAATACGTATTCCCATGCATAGCTGCCTTGTGTCTCTGTGTCACCTCAGGGCTCGCAACCCCCTCAGGCGTGGGAGGTGTTGGCAACGAATCATGGGCTTCCATGTGGGACGAACCAGGGGGGAGGGGGAGGGGCAGACTCATGGCCTTCATTTCTTCCACCAACCATTTCATCATCCTGTACATTCTTTTCTGACCCTTGGCCTCCAACTCCAGTGACCTATCACTTTCTGACCCAGAATCCTCCGAAGATGAGCTAAACCCCTTGAGCCCTGAAATAAAAGGTGTCTTACAGCTTCCCAATTGACGCTGCACATGGTGGGGACCGGATGAAGTTGAGGGCTGCTCCTGATGGTTCTGCTCCTCCTCGACATGACAACTCGGACCGGAGTGTTCAGCAGAACCAGCTTCCTGTGATTCCATGGTGTCCTGGAATGAGAATTGGGAGAGTGGAGTACCATGGGGAGAAGACAAGGGCCGATTTAAAAAATAATCTACACCCCCTAGACTATCAAGCCTGCGCTCTGCGCCACACACTGACTCCATAAATTTAGACACATCAAGCACTGCATTGGCAAACTGTACTTGTCTGACAGCTACTGAGTCCTGTTCTGCAACTACCGCCTGAGGCGTAACTAGAAACCTCAGGGCCCCGGTGCAAGAATCCATGAAGGGTCCCCCTCCCCCCCCCCAATTTTTATTTTTTATTTTTATACATTTCATTTTTCTCTTATTTTTTTGCAACATGTAATACAATTAAAAAAATCTGTTAATCACGACACCTTACACTTAAAATGAGAAAGGGACAAACACTCCTGCTTTGTGTGACCAAGGAAGGAATACAGTGACTGACATGATCAAGCACTCATTTGTTAATGTTTAGAAAACAACATAGCACAGGCCTGCACATGACTGTCACTTTAAATTACTGCACCGCATTCTGCAGACTATCCGCACTTCTGTCACTGTCAGTCACTGACTGTCTTGCTCTCTCTACTCCTCATGAAAATGAAAACCTCAAAATAAGCACAAGAAATGGAGCAACCCATGAGGCGAAAGGATGAGGGGTGGATGGGAAGGAGCCAAAAAGTGGATTCCACATTCCGCCAGAAGCGTCCCTTTACCTACCTTCCTGGCTAGCACAAGAGCATCATCAAAGGACTGATAGTCAACTGAACTAAATTCGGAGGAGATAGCATCATTAACGGACCGCTCTTTCGGAAAAGATAGGTGTTGAATTAGCCTGAATTTTCCAGGTTCTTTTTTAGGAACGACCCCCAAGGGAGAGATAACCAACCCCAGAATCGGAATCTCCTCAAATAGGCCGACCATGCGGCCCAATGCAATCTCCTTGCCCAATTTCTCCCTTACCATGCTTGGGAATTGATTTGCTGATTTCAGGTTCCTGCGGACCGAGGACCAGCATGCCTTATAATTGACGGGAATAACGAATCCCCATTGGAGACCTGCGCCAAGTAACTCAGTGGCTTCCCTATCTGGGTAGAGTATCAGCCACTTTTAAATTGCGGCTACCCTCAGCGGGGTGGCCACCCTCTCCACCAGTGAAAGGTTTAGACCCAGAGCCCTGTCTCTCTTGGGATTGACCAGCATCCTGGGACCTTGTGCACTTGGAGCCAGAGTGGCTCCCCCAACAGTACCTGCAAGCATGCCAGAATGTACACACTGCTCCCATAATGCAGAGCTTGTCTTGAATGTGCCAGCAGACCCCTGCAGGATGCCGTTGAGACCACTGAGGAGATTGATTGCCAGAAGGCCAGAAAGCTGCCCAGGTACAACTTGTTTCTAAGGTCCCAATTGTGCCCATAGGTGCATATCTATGTACCCAAAGGACAGACGAGGGTTACCGACCTTCTTTCTGCGAAAAGCCACATCGTAATCCCTCTACGCCCCTTCAATATACCGTTCCTGAACAGTTTCAATGGCATCTTGATATTTCAGAATAACCGATGCTGGTCAGGGAATTTGGTGAGATAGCAAGAGGCGTACACACGAAAACATTTCCGCCACTCATCAAAAGTATCTAGCCTTTTAAACTTTTTGGGGCCTGTACCGTTCTCCGAACATTTCTTTCTGGCGGTAGACTTCAGCAGAGAGCTCAAACATTTGCACATATTTACCCTCTTGGATCCTCTAACCATTTTTGACTTGAGATGTTTGTGCAGGCTGAATGAGGGCCACAAATACATATTCACATACATAGCTGCCTTGCGTCTCTGTGTCACCTCAGGGCTCGCAACCCCCACAGGCGAGGGAGGTGTTGGCAACGAATCATGGACTTCCATGTGGGACGAACCAGGGGGGAGGGGGAGGGGCAGACTCATGGCCTTCATTTCTTCCACCAACCATTTCATCATCCTGTACATTCTTTTCTGACCCTTGGCCTCCAACTCCAGTGACCTATCACTTTCTGACCCAGAATCCTTCGAAGATGAGCTAAACCCCTTGAGCCCTGAAAAAAAAGGTGTCTTACAGCTTCCCAATGGACACTGCACATGGCGGGGACCGGATGAAGTTGAGGGCTGCTCCTGACGTTCTGCTTCTCCTTGCCATGACAACTTGGACCGGAGTGTTCAGCAGAACCAGCTTCCTGCGATTCCATGGTGTCCTGGAATGAGAATTGGGAGAGTGGAGTACCACGGGGAGAAGACAAGGGCCAATTTAAAAAATAATCTACACCCCCTAGACTATCAAGCCTGCGCTCTGCGCCACACACCGACTCCATAAATTTAGACGCATCAAGCACTGCATTGGCAAACTGTACTTGTCTGACAACTACTGAGTCCTGTTCTGCAACTACCGCCAGAGGCGTAACTAGAAACCTCAGGGCCCCGGTGCAAGAATCCATGAAGGGTCCCCCATTCCCCCCCCCCAACAAATTTTTATTTTTTATTTTTATACATTTCATTTTTCTCTTATTTTTTTTGCAACATGTAACACAATAAAAAAAATCTGTTAATCACGACACCTTACACTTAAAATGAGAAAGGGACAAACACTCCTGCTTTGTGTGACCAAGGAAGGAATACAGTGACTGACATGATCAAGCACTCATTTGTTAATGTTTAGAAAACAACATAGCACAGGCCTGCACATGACTGTCACTTTAAATTACTGCACCGCATTCTGCAGACTATCCGCACTTCTGTCACTGTCAGTCACTGACTGTCTCGCTCTCTCTGCTCCTCATGCAAATGAAATGGCACGTACAGGGCGGAGGATGAGTCTCTAATACTGCCTGGTGCTTGCAACAGTCTGTAATTATTTAAAGGCTGGTGACTGAAACCTTATGCACTGTGTAATGGAGAGCAGATACAGTATATTATTATTCAGTTAATACCCGGGTTGTGCTATATTGCAGAACGTATCATGTGACGTTTGTGTTAGTGTCACTCACCTATTCACTATCAGAACTGGAACTTCTATACTTTATAACTGTCACCGACTTAACGTTATCTAGAAGTTTAAAAGTCAATTTAGAGGATTAATATTTATATATTCCTAGTGTGTATGTGTGAATATATGGAGATTATGGAGACATAAAAAAAAAGATTATTTTATATATTATTATATTATTTATATATTCCTAATGTGTGTATGTATTTTTATATATATATATATATATATATATATATATATATATATATATATATATATGTGTGTGTGTGTGTGTATATACACTTACATGTATACATGTATACACGTATACACCTACACACAGACATTTAAACACATACACATGCAAACAAACACACTTAAACACACATATACACCTACAAACAGACATTTACAAACATACACATTCACATGCAAACAAACATTAAACACACGTATACACCTACATACAGACATTTACACACATACACATGCACACAAACACACTTAAACACAAGTATACACCTACACACAGACATTTACACACATACACATGCAAACAAACATGCATGCTTACAACTACACACAGACATTTACACACATACACATTCACATGCAAACAAACACACTTAAAAAATGTATAGACCTACACACAGACATTTACACACATACACATGCAAACAAACACACTTAAACACAAGTATACACCTACACACAGACATTTACACACATACACATTCACATGCAAACAAACGCACTTAAACACACGTATACACCTACACACAGACATTTACACACATACACATGCAAACAAACACACTTAAACACACTTATACACCTACACACATATGCATATACACATGCACAAAAATACTCCTTTATACACATATGCATATTCACATACAGACTCTCACACTTGCACACACATATACACTGGATGGGTGTTGCAAGTAATGGTAAGATTGTGACCTGGGGCTATGCTGTCTCACACTCTGACTTCAGCCTCCTCTCCAGCAGAGTAGATGCAATCACCCATCATAACTATGTATATACTTACACAATACCATTATACAATGCAGTGTGCTCCATGTTGTTCAAATCATGTCACAGTTAAAGTCAGAATCTTGAACAGCCCGAGGATTCACAAGTATTATATATATGCCTGAAAAAAATTTTTCAAAAAGAAACTATATGTTGTTTCTCATTATTCATGCTTTCTTAGTTTTCACACAACTTATATTGCATAGCATGCTTATTTACATAGATACAGGGGCGTATTATTGCATAGGCCAACAAGGCCGGTGCCTAAGCGGCAGATTCTGGGGGGCGGCATTTTTCTAGGGAGTGTGTGCACTATTTTTCACATGATCACATCTGTTTTCCTGTGCACAGGCTGTAACTAATATTGTGCGCGGGTTTCTCTACAGACAGGAAGAGCCGGTGGTGTGTGTGGGGAGTAGAGTGGCCGCCACTGCAACTGCTTTGATGCTACTAGCTAGCCTGCCTGATTGGACTGAAGAAGCAGCAGCGTGCCTTTAAGCAAAGCTCCTGATTCGGCTTTAAAACTATTGCGCACCACACAGGCTTCTCTAATTACAGGAAGAGCCGGTGGTGTGAGGAGAAGAGTGGCCGCCATTACAGTTGCTTTGCTAAGCTTTGTAGCTAGCCTGATAGCCTGATGGTCCAATCAGGCTATCAGGCTAGCTACAAGGCTATCAGGCTAGCTACAAAGCTTGGCAAAGCAACTGTAACGGCGGCCACTCTTCTCCTCACACCACCGGCTCTTCCTGTAATTATAGAAGCCTGTGCGGCGCGCAATATTACACAGGAAAACATTCTGTATAGTAGTGTCTATTACATACTACTTACACTACTACATACACTACTACACAGGAAAACAGATGTGTTAGAGAGTGCCTTAAACGAAGCTCCTGATCGGATCAGACTTGACTTGAGGAGGATGAGGTAGGTAGTAGAGTGATTGCTCACTTGGGCTCCCAGGGACAGATTGCATTTATAATAGCCGTTTATATATATAATTTATCCAGCCATGAAAGCCAGAGCATCCTTTACAATTGGTTGAATCATAGGGTAAATTTGTGTCTGAGTGCTGCCTGCATAGACCTTGCAAAGCAGCAGTTAGCTCCGGACTCACTGCAGCTTTGCGAGGTATACGCTCCATCATGCTATGACTAAGGAAATTAAGGCACTCTCTGACTTCGGTCCAATCAGGCTATCAGCCTAGCTACAAAGCTTAGCAAAGCACCTGTAACGGCAGCTGCCACTGCCATATTTAATTTCCTTAGTACATAGCATGATGGAGCGTATACCTCGCAAAGCTGCAGTGAGTCCGGAGCTAACTGCTGCTTTGCAAGGTCTATGCAGGCAGCACTCAGACACAAATTTACCCTATGATTCAACCAATTGTAAAGGATGCTCGGGCTTTCATGGCTGGATAAATTATATATATAAACGGCTATTATAAAGGAAACTTTTTTTTTTTTTATCGAATCAAACAATACGATTAATAAAAATCGTTTCACTCCCTGGGCTGACTTCCTTGCGAAATGATATATATGAGACACACATTGGCTTCCTAACCTGTGTGCACTAAACACCCATAGGAACAGCCACGCCCGTTTAACCCTATCCATACCGGGGACTTTTCCTTGACACTTATCGATGTCATCAACATCAGCCCTAGGCAAATATAAACATACAGGCGACGACTTGGACTTGTTGAGGGGGGAGACAGTAAATTGATGAGGGAGAGGAGCTCAAAGGTAAATAAATAACGTTATGTGATTTTTGTGTACCCACGTGCTTTTGTTTATATTTACACGGCGTGACCTTTATACACAGCTGAGTGAAGTGATGAGTCTGGAGCTTTGTGTGCTCAAATTCTTATATTATAGCCAGGTTTCTACTTGTGTGACTATAATATGATATATATATATATATATATATATATATATATATATATATATATATATATATATATATATATATATATATATATAAATGTGTATAAATACACACACACTCTATCTGTTTAGGTATAATCGCTTATCTGTAACAGCTCCTGTGCTATTGACTATGCTCCACACTATGCCTAACGAAGGTGAAGTGTGAAATTTGGGATCAAAAACTATCCAAACCCTAAACCATGAGACTACTCTCTCTCCAAAGCTTAGTTAATATACTCACTCTCTTAAGATAACACTGGAATGAGATTGGAGGGTAGAGTCCTTTATATTGTTACTGGCAAGTGGCAATAAAACATGTATAGTAGTAGGATATAAATAAAGCATATTACACACACACTATATATATATATATATATATATATATATATATATATATATATATATATATATATATATATGTGTGTGTGTAGTACTGTTCATGTATATATGTACATTAAATATACATATATATATATATATATATATATATATATATATATATGTAATGTACATATACATGCACAGTACACACACATAAATGGTACATATATATATATATATATATATATATATCCAAGTATATTCAAGTGTTTTGCAGTGCCATGAAAAAAAAACTCCCATTACACCCTGACTAAAAAAATATTATGAACAAAAAAGGCCTAAAACCTAGTGGGGGGGGGGGGGCAGCAGAATTTTGAGTGCCTAGGGCAGCACAAAACCTAAATACGCCCCTGCATAGATATACAAACCATTGTAGTCTAAGAAAAATGTTAAAAGATGTTAAAATCACTTTGTTGCTCCTGAAATAGACTACAAAAATTATTTAGGAAGAGAGGCAATGTAAAGGATTAATTTTGTAACTTAAAACCTATGTCACAGCAAACTGCTTTTTACAGCATCTATCAATCAACTGTGAAAAGGGAACTAAGAGCAGATGTGTGACCAAGGAAGGAATACAGTGACTGACATGATCAAGCACTCATTTGTTAATGTTTAGAAAACAACATAGCACAGGCCTGCACATGACTGTCACTTTAAATTACTGCACGGCAGTCTGCAGACTATAAGCACTTCTGTCACTGTGAGTCACTGACTGTCTCGCTCTCTCTGCTCCTCATGCAAATGAAATGGCACGTACAGGGCGGAGGATGAGTCTCTAATACTGCCTGGTGCTTGCAACAGTCTGTAATTATTTAAAGGCTGGTGACTGAAACCTTATGCACTGTGTAATGCAGAGCAGATACAGTATATTATTATTCCGTTAATACCCGAATTGTGCTATATTGCAGAACGTATCATGTGACGTTTGTGTTAGTGTCACTCACCTATTCACTATCAGAACTGGAGCTTCTTTACTTTATAACTGTCACCGACTTAACGTTATCTAGAAGTTTAAAAGTCAATTTAGAGGATTAATATTTATATATTCCTAGTGTGTGTGTGTGTGCATATATATATATATATATATATATATATATATATATATATACATACGTTGTCACAGATCATTGTAGTATGCGCTCGTCAGACAAATCCGGAACATAGACCCGGAACCGGCACTATGGAGAGTGGGCGGGGACACACCCCCTGTGTATGGCCAGGAGATTGGTTGCTACTCCGAGCGGGACTGCCAAGCACGCCCCAAACATAGAATATGCACAAACAACCAGAAATCATGTAGCGCTCATACTCCTAAAGGCTCCAACTCAGCGTATAGACAGAGTCATTCAATGAAGAAACTCCTAGGTAGCAAAGTATAAAAAATCCAGTTTTATTCCAAAAAGTTAAAAAGACGTTATGATAAACATCAGCCAATCAGATTGAGCTTGCATTCTATTGGCTGTTCCGATCAGCCAATAGAATGCGAGCTCAATCTGATTGGCTGATTGGATCAGCCAATCGGATTGAACTTGATTCTGATTGGCTGATTCCATCAGCCAATCAGAATATTCCTACCTTAATTCCGATTGGCTGATAGAATCCTATCAGCCAATCGGAATTCGAGGGACGCCATCTTGGATGACGTCCCTTAAAGGAACCGTCATTCGTCGGGAGACACAGAAAGAAGAGGATGGATGCGCGTCGGCTGATTCAAGATGGACCCGCTCCGCACCGGATGGAAGAAGATCGAAGATGCCGCTTGGAGAAGATGTTTGCCGGTCCGGATGTCCTCTTCTTGCCGGATAGGAGGAAGACTTTGGAGCCTCTTCTGGACCTCTTCAGCACCGGATGCCAGGACGGATCGGTGATACCTGGATGGTGAAGACAAGGTAGGAAGATCTTCAGGGGCTTAGTGTTAGGTTTATTTAAGGGGGGTTTGGGTTAGATTAGGGGTATGTGGGTGGTGGGTTGTAATGTTGGGGGGGGGGGTATTGTATTTTTTTTTTTACAGGCAAAAGAGCTGAACTTCTTGGGGCATGCCCCGCAAAGGGCCCTGTTCAGGGCTGGTAAGGTAAAAGAGCTTTTAACTCTAATAATTTAGAATAGGGTAGGGCACTTTTTTATTTTGGGGGTCTTTGTTATTTTATTAGGGGGCTTAGAGTAGGTGTAATTAGTTTAAAATTGTTGTAATATTTTTCTTATGTTTGTAAATATTTTTTTATTTTTTGTAACTTAGTTCTTTTTTATTTTTTGTACTTTAGTTAGTTTATGTAATTGTAGTTATTTGTAGCAATTGTATTTAATTTATTTATTGATAGTGTAGTGTTAGGTTAATTGTAGGTAATTGTAGGTATTTTATTTAATTAATTTATTGATAGTGTAGTGTTAGGTTTAATTATAACTTAGGTTAGGATTTATTTTACAGGTAACATAGTAACATAGTAACATAGTAGATAAGGTTGAAAAAAAGACTGAAGTCCATCGAGTTCAACCTATACAAATCTAAAATACTTACAAAAAGCTCCAGTTAAGCTTAAATAACCCCATTAAAATGTGACCCATTTAATACTAGCAATCATATCCATGAATTTTGTTTGAATACAGAAACTTATCCAGACTATTTTTAAATGTATCTATGGTATTGGCATTCACTACCTCCTTTGGTAATGAGTTCCACAATTTTATTGCTCTCACAGTGAAAAAACGTTTCCGTTGCAGGAGATTAAATCTCCTTTCCTCCAACCTTAAATTATGACCTCTTGTCAGAAACAATTTTCTTGGAATAAACAGAGCTTCTGCCATCTCTGTATATGGTCCTTGAATATATTTATATAAAGTAATCATGTCACCTCTCAAGCGCCTTTTTTCTAAAGAAAACAGACCCAGTTTGGCTAGCCTCTCCTCATAGGTTAATTTCTCCAATCCCCTTATTAGCTTTGTGGCCCTTCTCTGAACTTTTTCTAGTTCTGCAATATCTTTTTTAGCAATTGGTCCCCAGAACTGCACTCCAAACTCAAGGTGAGGTCTTACCAGGGCTTTATATAATGACAGAATTATGCTTTCCTCCCTTGAATCAATGCCTCTTTTAATACATGCTAGTATCTTATTAGCCTTTGAAGCCGCTGCCCTGCATTGTGCACCCATCTTTAGCTTGTTATCTATTACTACTCCCAAATCCCTTTCCTCCTGTGTTTGGCTAAGTCTGTAAAAAATACGTAGCCTGCTTATTTTTACTTCCAAAATGTAGAACCTTGCATTTTTCTGTATTAAATCTCATTTTGTAATTTTGTTATTATTTTAACTAGGTAACTATTAAATAGTTCTTAACTATTTAATAGCTATTGTACCTGGTTAAAATAATTACCAAGTTGCCTGTAAAATAAATATTAATCCTAAAATAGCTACAATATAATTATAATTTATATTGTAGCTATATTAGGGTTTATTTTACAGGTAAGTATTTAGCTTTAAATAGGAATAATTTATTTAATAAGAGTTAATGAATTTCGTTAGATTAAAATTATATTTAACTTAGGGGGGTGTTAGTGTTAGGGTTAGACTTAGCTTTAGAGGTTAATCCATTTATTATAGTAGCGGTGAGCTCCGGTCGTCAGATTAGGGGTTAATAATTGAAGTTAGGTGTCGGCGATGTTAGGGAGGGCAGATTAGGGGTTAATACTATTTATGATAGGGTTAGTGAGGCGGATTAGGGGTTAATAACTTTATTATAGTAGCGCTCAGGTCCGCTCGGCAGATTAGGGGTTAATAAGTGTAGGCAGGTGTCGGCGACGTTGTGGGGGGCAGGTTAGGGGTTAATAAATATAATACAGGGGTCGGCGGGGTTAGGGGCAGCAGATTAGGGGTACATAAGTATAACGTAGGTGGCGGTCGGCAGATTAGGGGTTAAAAAAATTTAATCGAGTGGCGGCGATGTGGGGGGACCTCGGTTTAGGGGTACATAGGTAGTTTATGGGTGTTAGTGTACTTTAGGGTACAGTAGTTAAGAGCTTTATGAACCGGCGTTAGCCCAGAAAGCTCTTAACTCCTGCTATTTTCCTGCGGCTGGAGTTTTGTCGTTAGAATTCTAACGCTCACTTCAGAAACGACTCTAAATACCGGCATTAGAAAGATCCCATTGAAAAGATAGGATACGCAATTGACGTAAGGGGATCTGCGGTATGGAAAAGTCGCGGCTGAAAAGTGAGCGTTAGACCCTATTTTGAGTGACTCCAAATACTGGCGGTAGCCTAAAACCAGCGTTAGGAGCCTCTAACGCTGGTTTTCACGGCTACCGCCGAACTCTAAATCTAGCCGTAATTATGCATATAAGATTTAAGTTTGTTAAGTTAAGATTGGTATCTATGTATTATAAATGATTATTTTGGTCAATTCTGTCATTTTGCCCTGCGTGGCATACATTATTTGAGCTGTGATTCTTATGTTTGTTGGTTTATTCAAATAAAAAGAAATATAAAAAAAAAAAATAATAATAATTGGATCTGAGTAAAGTATCGGAAGTGATTATTTAACAATAGTACAAACTTTGTTATATTCATCACTAAATGTGGTGATAAATTTAAGTTTAGTAGTTTTATCTCTGACTTTCTTTGGCTCTTTTGACTTGTATCTTAGCAATTGTTCCCTAGGGATAAGATCTACACTTTCCTTTGCCATCTGTAAGGGACCCTCCCTATAGCCTCGCTGCCTGAATCTGTTAGTTGCTTCTATAGCCTGTTTTTGGTATTCTTCTTCACTACTGCAGTTTCTTTTAATACGTATGTATTCCCCCTTGGGGATACCTCTGAGTACGTGTCGTGGATTACATTATTCATATTTAAGTAAGGTATTGCCTGCAGTATCTTTTCTGTATAACTTCGTTTGAATCAAAGACCCAATTTCTCCTCCCTGGACTGTAAGATCTAAAAAGTTGACACTTTCACTACTGTGTGTTCCTGTAAATTCTATCCCATGTTGGCTACAGTTTAGATACCTGCAGAAATGATCTGCTGTAGTTTCATCACAGTCCAGGATGAAGAACAGGTCGTCAATGTAACAATAATATTGAATTATCATGGCCTTAAAAGGGTTAGTATCTCCAAAGACGTGGGACAGCTCCCACCAACCCATAAATAGGTTGGTGTAGGAGGGGGCAAACTTGGCCCCCATAGCCGTCCCACGTCTCTGGAGATAGTAATCAGTCTGAAACATAAAAAAATTGTGGGTTAGTAGGTATTCAATTGCTCTCAGTAAGAAAATTTTAGTTGCTTCCTCAAAATCACAAGCTGAATCCATAAAGAATTCAATAGCAGTAAGACCCCTATGATGCTCGATGCATGTATACAATGAAGTAACATCCACCACCATTAGTCTATAGCTAGATTTCCATTTGATATTGCTAATCTTTTTAATGAAAGAGGTAGTATCCTGAATGTAGCTGGGTAATTGGCAGACCAATGGCTGCAGAAAGGTGTCTACAAGTTCAGACAGTGCTTCATTTAGTGACCCAATACCTGCAATGATTGGTCTGCCAGGTGGGGACAGCAGATTTTTGTGTATTTTGGGAAAGTGATGAAATATAGGTGTAATAGGATGTGATACTGTTAGTTTTTCCTCAATGGTCTGTGTAATGATGCTGTTGTTACGTGCATATTTGATAATACTTATTAGCTCTTTCTGAAATTTATTGGTTGGCTTTTCAGTTAGTTTGATATATACATCTCTTTCACCCAGTTGTCTTTTTGCCTCAGATATGTAGTCAGTCCTATTAAGGACAACCACATTGCATCCCTTATCTGAAGGCCTTATTATGATATTCTAATTTTTAGACAGTTCTTTGAGAGCTAATTTTTCTTTAATGGTTAAATTTGTGTGTGTTTTCTTGGCTTTCTTAGAAACTGTTTCATTGAGGGCTCGTAGCTTAACTTCTACTGTTTTTTGAAAAACATCTATCACTTTAGAACGTGTGTGAAAAGGATAGAATGCGCTCTTTTTCTTAATGTGTCTGAGGGAAATATTTCTTTCCTGTAAAAGGTCATCTTTGGTGTCACCCCCTTCCTCCAATAGTTTTTCTAAATCCCTCACAGTATTTAGTTCTGAAAAATTTAAATCTGATGTAGATATCATTACTTGTGTATCTCTTTCCTTGATTACATTTAGGTCAATATCATCTTGAGCCCCCTCATCATTCGCATAAAAATGCTTTTGTAATGTGATTTTTCTAGCAAACCTGTTTATGTCAAGGATTGTTTCAAAGACATTAAAATGATAGGAGGGCACAACATTTAGACCTTTTGATAACACATTAACCTGTTCAGAGGTAAAAGTTAGTGAGGACAAATTAATGACATTTCTGTCTATGCATATTTCTTCATCACTTTCTGTGATCTGGTTACATATGATGTCCTTGGATTTGTTCTCTGACTTTCTTTGGGCTTTTTTATAGCCTCCTCTGCATCCCCTGTGTGTTTTTTTCTGACTCCTGGTGCGGCCTGCTGCTGTCCGTTTTTTGACTGAGAGGCAGATTTCTCGCAGTATTGTGTAACATCATCCACCTGTAACACCGCTGCACTTGCACCTTCTTCGTTGGTATCACCGTCTGAGGAATCAAATTCGTACTCTGTATCAGAGAATGTTACACTCTTTCCTTTCTTATTCCCTTTCCAGTTAGTTTCTTTATTCTGTTTTTTTGAGTTCCATTCACATCCTTTTCTTGAGGTGTCCTCCTGTATCCACCTGTAAACTTGTTTTGAGTCATAGTCCTTCTTGTCACGATTCATTTTCCTTGACTTGAACTGCCATAATTCCCTTTTAAAATAATTCATCTTTATTTCAAACTGCTTATCATACTTTTTGAAATCCGGGTCCTGCTGATATTTTTTCAGTATTGACTGTGTTTCTTTAAGTTCTATCCTTAGATCTGTTCTCTGTTATTTCTTATATGTGATCAGTAGATCTATTAGTGAGAATGAACAGGTGTCCAAAATCGCATTCCATTTCTCAACAAAGTCTGTATCAGATACAATAAATGAAGGAAATTTCCTGATACGCAGGCCTCTAGGAATATGTCTCTCTTGCTTATACAGTAAAAAGGATTTTATGTCAAGATCTAACTTGATATCCTTCTTCTAAGGGCGTCCATGTAAAAGAATAGACTGTCCAGTGTGTGAATAATTTCATTATATAGTTCAGTGGTCTCATCCTTGAACTCACTGAGTACATATGCCTCCTCCATTATATTATTGTTTGTTAATTATTTTTTACATATAATTTTATAAAGCTTAGAATTACAATATGTCTCAGTCTTGTCTGCTCATAAACGTCAGGTTAAAATATGCGTGTATGCTGGCTTATTATTTTATTAAAGGATTTCTATAAGCTGCTTATGAAACAGATAAAACAACTCACCTCGTCTTCAGCCAGATTAAACTGTCATTTCTCTGACTGGTCCATAATGGTTCATGAGTATAGTTACCAAAAGGCACTTAGTATGAAAGTAATCAGCTGTAAAGTCACTCACCTCCGTCTTGTTCTCTGGCTGCAAGGTAACAGTGAGGCAGAAGATGCGTAACACATTGTCACAGATCACTGTAGTATGCGCTCGTCAGACAAATCCAGAACATAGACCCGGAACCGGCACTATGGAGAGTGGGCAGGGACACACCCCCTGTGTATGGCCAGGAGATTGGCTGCTACTCCGAGCGGGACTGCCAAGCACACCCCAAACATAGAATATGCACAAACAACCAGAAATCATGTAGCGCTCATACTCCTAAAGGCTCCAACTCAGCGTATAGACAGAGTCATTCAATGAAGAAACTCCTAGGCAGCGAAGTATAAAAAATCCAGTTTTATTCCAAAAAGTTAAAAAGACGTTATGATAAACATCCCAGGTTCCCAGGTCCCAGTTCATCAGGTAGATGAACTGATCTCCATGCAGACGCGTTTCATGCGCATGCGCACTTGTTCACTGCTTACCTGGAGATCAGTTCACACTCCTTTTAAGGCTGTATCAATCAAAACAAACTTTAAACCTAAACCTGATTGGACACAGACAAATGAGCAGACAACTCCTTCTATGATATATAGCACAACCTCCCATTCTCTAAACACGGGAATGCATTACATTTATACAACCTGGACAATTCTTGTGCTCTTTAAAGTAATAGTCAAGGCCAGATTGGCCTACCGGGATACCAGTAGATTTTCCGGTGAGCTGCAGCAGCTGGGGCTGGAATTTAAAGAGGTTATTAATTGATGCAAATGGGCTTTAGAGTGTTCTTGTGCTCTTTAAAGTAATAGTGACAAGTTACATTACAGGTAAAGTAATAGTGACAAGTTACATTACAGGTAAAGTAATAGTGACAAGCTACATTACAGGTAAAGTAATAGTGACAAGTTACATTACAGGTAAAGTAATAGTGACAAGTTACATTACAGGTAAAGTAATAGTGACAAGTTACATTACAGGTAAAGTAATAGTGACAAGTTACATTACAGGTAAAGTAATACTTTCAAACAATTCACGTATATCAATTGAAGATGTAGACAGTGATACTCCGGTTTTAAGACATTTCAGATTGAAACATAACGCTGACGTATCATCTCTAAAGATACAGGGTATTGATCACATTACTAAATGGAAAAGGGGGGGCAATAGAGAAAAGCTCCTAAACAAGAAAGAGATTTTCTGTAAGTTTTCACTTCAGACTAGTGAACCTGAGGGTCTCAATATACGGCGTGATTTAGATGTCTTTACTTAAGGTTTGAGATATCTCTCTCTATTTAAGTGTAACCCTTTATCTATATAAAAAACAACTGATACTGTTTGCTCCGTTTTAAGGGCACACATAGGGCTCTATTTGTATTTAAACTTTACTCGATCCTCATTAATATATCCCTACTACGTTATAAATGTATTTCAAACATGTTGTAATTGTACTTGATATTACTCTAAAGAATGTGTTCTTTATATGTAGTCATTTTTCTTCAAACTATAGCGGTTACATTGACATGCCCCAAACATACAAATAATCCTGCACCGCAATATAATGGCATTTGTAAATTTGTGATATACGTGAATTGTTTGAAAGTATTACTTTACCTTTAATGTAACTTGTCACTATTACTTTACCTGTAATGTAACTTGTCACTATTACTTTACCTGTAATGTAACTTGTCACTATTACTTTACCTGTAATGTAACTTGTCACTATTACTTTAAAGAGCACAAGAATTGTCCAGGTTGTATAAATGTAATGCATTCCCGTGTTTAGAGAATGGGAGGTTGTGCTAAGTATCATAGAAGGAGTTGTCTGCTCATTTGTCTGTGTCCAATCAGGTTTAGGTTTAAAGTTTGTTTTGATTGATACAGCCTTAAAAGGTGTGTGAACTGATCTCCAGGTAAGCAGTGAACAAGCGCGCATGCGCACGAAACGCATCTTCATGGAGATCAGTTCATCTACCTGATTGATCGTGTCATTGCTGGCTTTCACCTGGGATGTTTATCATAACGTCTTTTTAACTTTTTGGAATAAAACTGGATTTTTTATACTTTGCTGCCTAGGAGTTTCTTCATTGAATGACTCTGTCTATACGCTGAGTTGGAGCCTTTAGGAGTATGAGCGCTACATGATTTCTGGTTGTTTGTGCATATTATATATATACATATATATAATGTGTGTGTGTGTGTGTATATATGGAGATTATGGAGACATTAAAAAAAGATTTTTTTATATATTATTATATTATTTATATATTCCTAGTGTGTGTTTATGTATTTATATATATGTGTGTGTGTGTCTATATACACTTACATGTATACACCTACACACACACACAGACATTTACACACATACACATTCACATTCACAAACACACTTAAACACACACATATTTTTTTTTTTTTTTTTTTTTTTTTTATTTAGGCTTTATTCCACATTTACACTTATTAATAATTAACAACAAAAGAGGAAAAAAAAAATCATATTTAACACATTTGGTCATTATATATTTTTTTCCTCGTATCTATATTAAATTAAAGTCCATGATAGTCCATCGAAAGACCCCTTCAGGTTCCCTGGGGTCTCTTACTGTCCACAAAATCATTTTCCTTAACAAAAATACAAGCTAAAGATTCCAAATGTATGTAAAGCCTAATAAAAAATAAAAAAGATATAACAAAGAAAAATTATTCTCATGGATATAACATTAAATTGTTATTTATAACATCTTCAGCAACAGATAATTTTTATAACTACTTTAATATAATACTTAAATATATACCTCATGTTTTCCTTTGTAAAAGATTTTTTATATTATAATACAGATCCAACTGATCTACTGATTGATAATAAAATTTCTCCATAGATATAGAATATTGTATTTGTGACTGCCATTCTGTTATTGTTGGCGCTCTTTTCTGTTTCCATAATCTCGGTATTATCTGCTTTGCACTATTTAAAAGTATATATAATGCTTTATCATATTCTATTGATAATTTTAAAACAGGCTTGTACAATAGAACTATTGTTGGTTCTAATGGTAGCTGTATTGATAGTAATTTATTTATTTCTCTAACTATTAAAGACCAATAATCAAATATTATTGGGCAAGACCACCAAATATGTATCAGTGTACCTTTCCCTCCACACTCTCTCCAACATTGTCCTGAAAAGTTAGGAAATATTGTTTTAATCCTATTCGGTGTTAAATACCACCTCATCAATAATTTATAATTTGTCTCCTGTATACTAGCTGATATTGAGGTTTTTGCATGGCGCTGAAAGATTACACCCCATTCTTTTGTTGTAGGTGATACTGCTAGTTCTCGTGACCAAGCTTTGGTATATGTTGGTAATTCTAAAATTGTTGCTGTAGTCAATAATTTATATACCATTGATATTGTCCCTTTTACTGATTGATTTCCTGAACAAATTATTTCAAAAGGGGACCTTTGTCTGACTAGTTCTATTCTCTTTGGGTGGGTATTTAGAAATGATTTAAGCTGAAGATACCTCAACCATGGACTTAAAATCTGTACCCCATTATTGATTAATTCTGATTGTGATTTTAGTATATTACCATTCATTAGTGTATAAATTGGGATTAGATCCTCCAGAGTTCTTATATTGGTATCTCCTATAAATTCACAGAATGGTAAAGAATCATTTAATATAATAGGTGTAAGTGGGGATGGAATAGTTGTTATTGATTTTTCCATTTTAAGAATAATATTCCATGTTCGTAATAATTCTTTTAAGATAGGGTATTCTTGCATTATTTTCGGCCAAGCTTTTATAGGTTGCCAACACTTACCTCCTAATTGTTTACTTTGTATTAAATTATGTTCTAGTTGTACCCATTCTTTCTGTTCTATATTCTTACACCAGTCAATAATCCTTTGTAATATGGATGCTCTCCTATATTTTATTAAGCATGGTACCCCTAGCCCTCCCTTTTCTTTAGAAAGATACATAGTTAATCTTGATACTCTCGCAGTCGTGCCGTGCCATATATATTTGTTTAGTAAAGATTGGAATTTATCAACATAAGAGTTTTGTAAAGGGATTGGTAATGTCTGGAATAAGTATAGCAGTCTTGGTAGGATGGTCATTTTCACCGCTTGAATTCTTCCAAGCCATGATAAATTTCTATTTTTCCATCTATTTATTTCTATTTGGGTTTCTTTAAACAGTTTATCATAATTTAATATAACTAGTTCTTTATGACTAACTGCTATAATAATCCCCAAATATTTTATCGTATTTGAAATTTCTTTTAAGTTAATATTTTGTCTAATTAATTGTAAACTATTTCTGTCTAATCCATAACTAAGCAATTCAGATTTCGACTGATTTATAGAAAAATTAGAGTATTTACCATACTCCTTAAGTGTATTTAAAACTGCAGGGATAGATTGAACCGGGTCAGAAAGTGTGAATATAACATCATCTGCATATAATGAAATTTTACAGCTAATGTTACCTATATTAATGCCATGTATTTCTTCATTCTGCCTTACTTTAGATGCCATAATTTCTATTGCTAAAACGAATAATATTGGTGATAAAGGGCATCCCTGCCGTGTTCCGTTATTTATTTTAAATGGTATCGATAAAGAGTTATTAAATTTAACAGTCGCATAAGGAGCTTTATATAAAGAAAAGATTCGTTCTACAAATAATTTGCTAAAGCCGAAATGATATAAAGTGAGACGTAGGAATTGCCAATTCAGCCTATCGAAAGCTTTTTCAGCATCCATCGCCAGAAGTGTAGATGGTATACCTTTATTCTTTATATATTCTAAGATCTGTAAAACTTTATTAGTGTTGTCACGCGTCTCCCTTCCTGGGACAAAGCCTACCTGGTTTAGATGAACTAAATAGGGTAAGAAGTTATTTATCCTAGTGGCCAAGATTTTACCATATATTTTTATATCTAAATTTAAAAGAGAGATAGGTCTGTAATCACTAGGTGTTTCCATTAATTTCCCTGGCTTTGGTATAACAGCAATCCTTGCCTCTAACATATTAGATGGAAACGGTTTTCCTGAGTCTATCTGTTGAAAAACAGCTAATAAATGCGGGGTAATTATATCTTGGAAGATTTTATAATATTTTGCAGTTAAGCCGCCTGGGCCTGGGCTTTTCCCAACTTTTAAATTTTTGATAGTGTCCATTATTTCCTTATCTGAAATTGGTTGGTCTAACATCTTTCTCATCTCTGTTGTGAGGTGCGGTATATCTGCTTTTTGAATATATTCCTTACTTTCATTTATAAAATCTTTTGTAGTATAATCATCATGTAGGTTATACAATTCCTGGTAGTAACTGCTAATCGTGTGTCCTATCTCTTTAATAGAGTGAACAGTTTTCCCCTCTTTAGTTTTTATTTTATGTATATAAGCTTTAAGGTTTTTTCTTTTAAGAACTCTTGCAAGCAGTTTCCCTGATTTATTACCTTCAGTATAGAATTTCCTCTTTAAATAAAATGCCGATTTACATGCTTCTTGATTTAGCTGATTTTGTATTAATTGTCTGAGGTCTGTTAATTGTTTTAATATATTCTCATCCTTAGGGTGGAGTTTATGTAAATGATCTAATCTTGATAGATCCGTCATTAATAAATTGTATTTTTCTCTTTTTTGTTTTTTCAAATGTGCGTTTATTTTTATGAAATCTCCCCTAATATAACATTTATGTGTTTCCCACAATACTGCTGGGTTTAATTCCTGTGAGTTATTTATAATAAAAAATTCTTGGAGTGAACTTGATAGTTTCTGTATAATAGCCGGTTCCGATAACAAAAAATCATCCAGTCTCCATAGAAATGTAGTATTTGGTTTAGTTGGCCATTCCAGAGAAATTGTCATCGCAGAGTGGTCTGACCATTCAGTATGGCTAATGTAAGCTCCTTTGAGAAGATGTAAACATTGCTGATCTAAAAATATATAATCGAGACGTGAGTATGTTTTATTTGGGTTAGAGAAGAAGGTATAATCTCTTTTATTAGGATTTAAATATCTCCATGTGTCATATATGTGCCTATTATAAAATTCAGACCAAATATTTTTTATTATTTTTTGTGAAACTGCTGATTTCGAGGTGGACGCATCTAACTTTGGGTCAAAGGGGAAATTTAAATCCCCTCCCAAAATTAGCATTCCTTGTGTAAAGTCTAATATCCTGTTAAATAATTTTTTGAAAAATTCAATATTAGTTTTGTTAGGTGCATATATATTAATGATTGTTACTAAACTGCCATACATTAATCCCTTTACTGCTAGATACCTACCCTCTTTATCCCTATCCACTTTATGTAGTGTAAATGGTAACCCTTTTCTAAATATTATACTGACGCCCCTTTGTCTTGAATTGTATGAGCTATAGTATCCAACATCAAAATTTGTTTCAATATACTTTGGCTCTCTATTAGGTCGAAAGTGTGTTTCCTGAAGTAACAGAATGTCTGCCCCTTTAAGTTTGAAATCCAAGAATGCTTTCTTCCTTTTTTGTGGTATATTAAAACCCTTCACATTCTGTGAAATTATAGTTAATTGTTTATTAGTGTGAACCATATCTTAAATAGTAGTTATTGATTTCCTCTATTATATGTTGCTGAAGAGATTTATATTTATAAAGAATCAAGTACATAACTTGTACTTTTAGAAATCTGTTTTTCTTACTTATCCTTTTACTCATCAAAATTCCAAATATCCAAATACTGTATATATAATTCAATTTATACCCATAGGAACTATAAAAATCAAAACAAAACCAAAACAATAAAAATATAAAAAAAACTTCTGAAAAAAACCACAACTTCATCCTATCGAGAATAAAGTTTAGGGAAGGACCTTGGAGACCATCTTCCTTTTAGAATTTGTAAAATATATATTAATTTCACCTAAGCAGATATAGTGACTATAATAACCTTTCTTTTTTTTTCCCCTTCCCCTTCCCTCTTTCCTCTCCCTCTCTCCTTCCCCTCCCTCTCCCCCCTTCTCCCTCTTTCAAATATCTCAACAGACATTTTTATTTATTTAGTATATCGTCAATATATTAAGCAGAATAAAAGAGAGAAAAAAAAAAAAGGCAAATAGAAAGATTATCATATATGCTTATTTACTTGCAAAAAAAAGAAAAAGGGAAAGAGAGAGAGAGAAAAAAAAAAAAAAAAAAAAAAGGGGGAAAGAGAGAAGAAAAGATATAATTATATTTCTCCACATCTATAAATTTATTCATCTCTTGGACGGCCATCTTTTTCCACGTTTAATATAGCTCCCATGTCTCTGGCATTTAACCTCTCCATCGGTGTATCAGAGTTAAGAGTAGTCCCCTTTGTCTTAATCGGAATCTTTTTCCATTCCTCCTGTAATTTTCTCCTCACGTTTCCATTATCGGTATTACTTCTAGTCTGTGAGTCTGAGGATAGTTCTGGCTGCTCTATTCCTAAAATTTTACAAAAGTCTTTTATTTCCGCAAGTTTAGAGCAGGTGACTCTCTTATCTTCATGTATCACTGAGATATGGAACGGAAATCCCCATCGATAGGTTATTTGTTTTGCTCTTAACATTCTAGTGAGAGGTGCAAACTCTCTCCTTTTTTGTAAGGTTCTTGGGGATAAGTCTGCGTAAAATTGTAATTCTAGACCTCTAAATCTAACCGGTTGATTCTTCCTCGCAGCTGTCATGATTTCCTCTTTCTTTAAGAAACTTTTAAATTTTATAATTATATCTCTTGGCGGGGCTGAATCTGATGGTCTTGACCTCAGTGCTCTGTGTGCTCTCTCCCACTTGATATTTGATAATGCGGGATCTCCCAATACAAAAGCAAAAAGTGATGTGAGATAATTCGGGAGTTCTTTTGATGTCACCGACTCAGGAATTCCTCTAATCCTTATATTTTCCCTCCTGCTCCTATTCTCTAGATCTTCTACCTTATCTTGTAGAATAGTAATTACATCCGCCTGTTGTTCTGTAGTTTTTTGTATCTTAGTTAGTTCTTCTTTTATATCTGACCCATTTTCTTCTAATGCTTCTATTCTGAAGCCCAGGGAGTGAATGTCTTGACGAAGGTCCATTATTTCTTCCCTAATACAGGATCTAAGTATTTCTGTTAAATCTTTAACAGTTAAGTCTTTAGTTGACGTTAATAAGGGTAAAGGGTTTGCACTCTGCTGAGTATTATCCATTACTAATGAAGAGGAAGATGCAAAAGATGCCGAAGTCATATTATCAGGGTTACTCCTGTTTGCTTCTTGTTTGTCCTGAGTATTTATTTGTTGACTCTCTGCTGCTGAGAAAAAGGTGCGTACTGTTTGCTCTTTATTGCCGGTATTCTTTAACACTTTTACCATCTTAGCACCTTTCCTTGACGTCATTTTTCTTCCTTCCCCCCCCCTTTTCCTTCCCCTTCTCTCCCCTTCCCTCTATATCTCTTTTCCTTTACACTTTTACACTTCTCTTAGTGTTAGCCAATATCATTTAATGTCACTCAGCATTCATCAAAAAGAGAGGGAAGAAAAAATATATATTGTGTCCCTTACCTTTCTATTGGGGTGTTCAGGTTTAGTTTAGTTTTTTTAGTCAGGTTTAATCAGTCAGTTGTGTTCAGTTTTTCAGTTTTCAGCTTAACTTTCTCATCTAACTTTGTTTTCCTGATTTCTGATTCCTGATTTCTTTTGTTCTTATTCAATTATCACAGCTCATCACAGCTCATTTATTTAAGCTAGTAATATCAGGTCCAATAAATAACAGTCCAGCATTTGCATTTATATTTATATTTATACTTATTTAGAAACTGTACCTGATCTTTTCCTGATCTTTTCCTGTTATTCTCTTGAGCCTCTTGAGCCACACAATCTTGCAGCTGTTCCTACTGCACTTCTCCCAGCATTTGCCTCCTGTGCTTTCTGATACAGTTATCGGCACAATTGTCGGCACCTTCTCTCACATGAGCACTTTCTCTCACATGTGCTCATCTGACAGCTCCGCGTCCTGTGTCTGTGCTAGAGACTGGCAGCATTCAGCGTGTCTCACACGCCCAGGGTTTCCTGCGCACCTCTCTGGCGTCACCCCGGCTTCTCGCCGGTGCCTCAGCCCAGCCTCTCTCCGACGCAGCTCCTCCGGTTCAGGTAAATGTAATGTAAATTATTTCTCACGGTAATAACATCCCAGCGTAACCTTTCAGGTCTCCGGTGTGGGCAGAGATAATCCTGGGTTTCCTCGTAAAATCTTCTTGTAGGATCCAGATGGCCAGCAGTTTTGTGGTTTACAATTTACCGCTTTTTACCGCTTTGATGTCTTACCCCAATAGAAGGAAAAAAAGAATAGGGAGATAAAAACAGAAAAAAAAGGGGGGTCCAAACTCCTTTTTTAAAAAGTGTCGAAAAAAAAAAGTGTCAAAACACTGTTTCCATTTTCTTGCCTCTTACATTACCGGGCTATTGATGTTGAAAAGGGGTAAGGATAAATGGTGCTAGTGGTGCTAGCTAAAGAGGTAAGCCGAGCTTCAATATCTATAAGTATATGCGTTCTCCGCACACAGTTTCTCTTGTTGTTTTACTTTATTTTTCCTTTTCTCTTTTCAAAGTCTTTTCAGCTTTTCTCAATTTACTGTCATAATCTGTCACAGTTTATTTCTTTACCCCTGCTCCATTTACTCCATTTACTCCATGTAAAGGTTATAAGCTGTTTGCTTTTCTCTTTCCTTGAAAAAAACAGTTATAATTGCTGCTTAGTGCTCAGGTCTCAGGAGCTCAGGTCTCACGCAGCCATGCTTGCTGCTGCCTCACTCCCCTCCCCCACACACACATATACACCTACAAACAGACATTTACACACATACACATGCAAACAAACACACTTAAACACACGTATACACCTACACACAGACATTTACACACATACACATGCAAACAAACACACTTAAACACACGTATACACCTACACACAGACATTTACACACATACACATGCAAACAAACACACTTAAACACACGTATACACCTACACACAGACATTTACACACATACACATGCAAACAAACACACTTAAACACACGTATACACCTACACACAGACATTTACACACATACACATGCAAACAAACACACTTAAACACACGTATACACCTACACACAGACATTTAAACACATACACATGCAAACAAACACACTTAAACACACGTATACACCTACACACAGACATTTACACACATACACATGCAAACAAACACACTTAAACACACGTATACACCTACACACAGACATTTACACACATACACATGCAAACAGACACACTTAAACACACGTATACACCTACACACAGACATTTACACACATACACATGCAAACAGACACACTTAAACACACGTATACACCTACACACAGACATTTACACACATACACATGCAAACAGACACACTTAAACACACGTATACACCTACACACAGACATTTACACACATACACATGCAAACAGACACACTTAAACACACGTATACACCTACACACAGACATTTACACACATACACATGCAAACAAACACACTTAAACACACGTATACACCTACACACAGACATTTACACACATACACATGCAAACAGACACACTTAAACACACGTATACACCTACACACAGACATTTACACACATACACATGCAAACAGACACACTTAAACACACTTATACACCTACACACAGACATTTACACACATACACATGCAAACAAACACACTTAAACACACGTATACACCTACACACAGACATTTACACACATACACATGCAAACAAACACACTTAAACACACACGTATACACCTACACACAGACATTTACACACGTACACATTCACATGCAAACAAACACACTTAAACACACGTATACACCTACACACAGACATTTGCACACATACACATGCAAACAAACACACTTAAACACACGTATACACCTACACACAGACATTTACACACATACACATGCAAACAAACACACTTAAACACACGTATACACCTACACACAGACATTTACACACATACACATGCAAACAAACACACTTAAACACACGTATACACCTACAAACAGACATTTACACACATACACATGCAAACAAACACACTTAAACACACGTATACACCTACAAACAGACATTTACACACATACACATGCAAACAAACACACTTAAACACACGTATACACCTACACACAGACATTTACACACATACACATGCAAACAAACACACTTAAACACACGTATACACCTACAAACAGACATTTACACACATACACATGCAAACAAACACACTTAAACACACGTATACACCTACAAACAGACATTTACACACATACAAATTCACATGCAAACAAACACACTTAAACACACGTATACACCTACACACAGACATTTACACACATACACATGCAAACAAACACACTTAAACACACGTATACACCTACACACAGACATTTACACACATACACATGCAAACAAACACACTTAAACACACGTATACACCTACAAACAGACATTTACACACATACAAATTCACATGCAAACAAACACACTTAAACACACGTATACACCTACAAACAGACATTTACACACATACAAATTCACATGAAAACAAACACACTTAAACACACGTATACACCTACACACAGACATTTACACACATACACATGCAAACAAACACACTTAAACACACGTATACACCTACAAACAGACATTTACACACATACAAATTCACATGCAAACAAACACACTTAAACACACGTATACACCTACAAACAGACATTTACACACATACAAATTCACATGAAAACAAACACACTTAAACACACGTATACACTTACACACAGACATTTACACACATACACATGCAAACAGACACACTTAAACACACGTATACACCTACAAACAGACATTTACACACATACACATTCACATGAAAACAAACACACTTAAACACACGTATACACCTACACACAGACATTTACACACGTACACATTCACATGAAAACAAACACACTTAAACACACGTATACACCTACACACAGACATTTACACACGTACACATTCACATGAAAACAAACACACTTAAACACACGTATACACCTACACACAGACATTTACACACATACACATGCAAACAGACACACTTAAACACACGTATACACCTACAAACAGACATTTGCACACATACACATGCAAACAAACACACTTAAACACACGTATACACCTACACACAGACATTTACACACATACACATGCAAACAAACACACTTAAACACACGTATACACCTACACACAGACATTTGCACACATACACATAAAAACAAACACACTTAAACACACGTATACACCTACACACAGACATTTACACACATACACATGCAAACAAACACACTTAAACACACGTATACACCTACAAACAGACATTTACACACATACACATGCAAACAAACACACTTAAACACACGTATACACCTACAAACAGACATTTACACACATACACATTCACATGAAAACAAACACACTTAAACACACGTATACACCTACACACAGACATTTACACACACACACATGCAAACAGACACACTTAAACACACTTATACACCTACACACATATGCATATACACATGCACAAAAATACTCCTTTATACACATATGCATATTCACATACAGACTCTCACACTTATACACACATGTATACACTGGATGGGTGTTGCAAGTAATGGTAAGATTGTGACCTGGGGCTATGCTGTCTCAGACTCTGACTTCAGCCTCCTCTCCAGCAGAGCAGATGCAATCACCCATCATAACTATGTATATACTTACACAATACCATTATACAATGCAGCGTGCTCCATGTTGTTCAAATCATGTCACAGTTAAAGTCAGAATCTCGAACAGCCTGAGGATTCACAAGTATTATATATATATGCCTGAAAATAAACTTTTTTTTTCAAAAAGAAACTATATGTTGTTTCTCATTATTCATGCTTTGTTAGTTTGCACACAACTTATATTGCATAGCATGCTTATTTACATAGGTATACAAACCACTGTAGTCTAAGAAAAAAGATGTTAAAATCACTTTGTTGTTCCTGAAATAGACTACAAAAAATCATTTAGGAAGAGAAGCAATGTAAAGGATTAATTTTGTAACTTAAAACCTATGTCACAGCAAACTGCTTTTTACAGCATCTATCAATCAACTGTGAAAAGGGAACTAAGGGCAGATGTTCCTTTACAAATCTGTCAGTATTTCCTATTTCAGCATTAGAAACATTTCTTAGGTTAGAAAATTCAGTTTTATATTTTTCATTTACAGAGTTAACAGAAGTTAGTTCTTGAGATAAATAATTTAATTTACTATCTAAGTCTGATTTAGCATTAATTTCTTAACCTAAAGTCCTTCGTGACTTATGCAAAGCAATCTCCATAGCATCAAATTCTTTAGACATTTTATCATAATGGGCCATTAGAGATTGTAACTTTTCAGCTGAGATTACCTCATTTTCTGATAAAGCAGGTGGGCGTGCTGGAGGAAATACTGGAATATTCTCAGAACTTTGAAAATTAGAATATATTTTTTTAAACAGGGGAGGAGCAGATGGTGTAACACATGCATCCAAATTGTCTAAAAACACATTCTCATTTTGTTTTAAACTATGGGGAAGGTCAGTATTTAAAGTGTCAATTTGAATAAAACCATTTTGTTTAGTACAATACATAATAATACCACTACCATATGTACTATCAGAGAATTTAACACTTGCAGAGGTTTTTCGCAAATTTTGCAACGATTCAACAACTTCTTTAAGCAAAGTATTATAACTTTCTAATGTAGAAAGTTTATCATTTAAAAGACCACATGTATGTGCAGATAACATACTCTGTTCCCTACAGTCTTCTAACTGTATCTGTAAGGAATCTAAAAGAGACGCCTGCAAATTATAATTAATATGTAATTGCTCATTTAAACACAAGGATTTCAATAAGGTACCTAACAGATCTAACATTTTATCCTTTTTAACCACAATGTTAGCAATTACACAAACCTGAAACACATGAGGGAGATTATACAATACAGGGGTGGATCTCTGATCTATGTCAATTAAGACAAAATCTATGGCGTGCACAGCCATAATTTAACTCTATTTGATAAAAAAAGAAAAAAAAATACTTACTGAGCAGCAGCAGACACACACAGTGTTCAAAGTCCAGCTTTAATGAAGCACTGTGGTCCAAGGGTCGAACTCCAGGAAACCCGAGCCCCCAAAGTGTTGTATACCTCAGTCTAGGGCTGTCACTAAATGAGTGTTTAGCAACAGATGTATATGTATGATTCTCGCAAAAGAGGATAGAAAAAGAGATGCTGTAAGAATTATTCTTTAATATGACTTATTATATGTCTTGGCTTTATAAAACTAGCTATAAACAAATATTCAATCTAGGTTATCTAACATATTAAATTAATACTCATATCTATCAAATATTAGTTGACATAAATCATTTATTAATCACAAGATTTATACATACCTTGAGATCTGAAGGTAACAGATAACAATAGCTTCATACAAATTCAAAGCTTATATACACATTTTAAGCCAATCAAATTAAAGCATACCTTAAAAGACTTTATAATTTTGGCTGACATATAGAAAATACTATTTTAACTTGTTCATGCACAGTCTATAGGGTGTTAAGTGTCTATCTAGCAGTAAAGGTGTTTTGATTGACAACAGCAACTGAATGTAAATGTCACAGTCCTAAATACGGTGTCCTTAAAAAAAGCATTTACACATTACTAACTAAATTCTGACTAATCCTATCTAAGTTAATTTAAGTTTTATAAATACACATCATAAACTTAAAGAAATAATGATTTGGTGATATATTTATTATTTTATTTTATATCTAAATGTTTTATCTATGAAGAACATATTTAATGTGTAATTCTTCTTTGAAATAGTATATTTTATTCTAATCATGATGTTATAAATCCACACTCCGTATTATAATTATACAGTACAGGAATGTTAATTATTAATGTACTGCTAGTTGCTAGGAAGTGAATTTCATGTGCAAAAAATTCTTAAAGGCCAGAAAGCTGCCCAGGTACAACTTGTTTCTAAGGTCCCAATTGCGCCCATAGGTGCATATCTACGTCCCCAAAGGACAGACGAGGGTTACCGACCTTCTTTCTGCAAGAAGCCACGTCATAATCCCTCTACGCCCCTTCCATATACCATTCCTGAACAGTTTCAATGGCATCTTGATATTTGAGAATAACCAATGCTGGTCAAGGAATTTGGTGAGATAGCAAGAGGCGTACACACGAAAACATTTCCGCCACTCGTCAAAAGTATCTAGCCTTTTAAATTTTTTGGGGCCTGTACCGTTCTCCGAACATTTCTTTCTGGCAGTAGACTTCAGCAGAGAGCTCAAACATTTGCACATATTTACCCTCTTGGATCCTCTAACCATTTTGGACTTGAGATGTTTGTGTAGGCTGAATGAGGGCCACAAATATGTATTCCCATACATAGCTGCCTTGCGTCTTTGTGTCACCTCAGGGCTAGCAACCCCCGCAGGTGCGGGAGGTGTCGGCAATGAATCATGGGCTTCCATGTGGGACGAACCAGGGGGAGGGACAGACTCATGGCCTTCATTTCTTCTCTGCGATCCAGGAAGCTAATGGAAAATGACAGGAAGAACATTAATGGATATAAGATTGTCTATTTGTATAACATTAAAAATGAATATACAGGGAGTGCAGAATTATTAGGCAAGTTGTATTTTTGAGGATTAATTTTATTATTGAACAACAACCATGTTCTCAATGAACCCAAAAAACTCATTAATATCAAAGCTGAATAGTTTTGGAAGTAGTTTTTAGTTTGTTTTTAGTTATAGCTATTTTAGGGGGATATCTGTGTGTGCAGGTGACTATTACTGTGCATAATTATTAGGCAACTTAACAAAAAACAAATATATACCCATTTCAATTATTTATTTTTACCAGTGAAACCAATATAACATCTCAACATTCACAAATATACATTTCTGACATTCAAAAACAAAACAAAAACAAATCAGTGACCAATATAGCCACCTTTCTTTGCAAGGACACTCAAAAGCCTGCCAACCATGGATTCTGTCAGTGTTTTGATCTGTTCACCATCAACATTGCGTGCAGCAGCAACCACAGCCTCCCAGACACTGTTCAGAGAGGTGTACTGTTTTCCCTCCTTGTAAATCTCACATTTGATGATGGACCACAGGTTCTCAATGGGGTTCAGATCAGGTGAACAAGGAGGCCATGTCATTAGATTTTCTTCTTTTATACCCTTTCTTGTCAGCCACGCTGTGGAGTATTTGGACGCGTGTGATGGAGCATTGTCCTGCATGAAAATCATGTTTTTCTTGAAGGATGCAGACTTCTTCCTGTACCACTGCTTGAAGAAGGTGTCTTCCAGAAACTGGCAGTAGGACTGGGAGTTGAGCTTGACTCCATCCTCAACCCGAAAAGGCCCCACAAGCTCATCTTTGATGATACCAGCCCAAACCAGTACTCCACTTCCACCTTGCTGGCGTCTGAGTCGGACTGGAGCTCTCTGCCCTTTACCAATCCAGCCACGGGCCCATCCATCTGGCCCATCAAGACTCACTCTCATTTCATCAGTCCATAAAACCTTAGAAAAATCAGTCTTGAGATATTTCTTGGCCCAGTCTTGACGTTTCAGCTTGTGTGTCTTGTTCAGTGGTGGTCGTCTTTCAGCCTTTCTTACCTTGGCCATGTCTCTGAGTATTGCACACCTTGTGCTTTTGGGCACTCCAGTGATGTTGCAGCTCTGAAATATGGCCAAACTGGTGGCAAGTGGCATCTTGGCAGCTGCACGCTTGACTTTTCTCAGTTCATGGGCAGTTATTTTGCGCCTTGGTTTTTCCACACGCTTCTTGCGACCCTGTTGACTATTTTGAATGAAACGCTTGATTGTTCGATGATCACGCTTCAAAAGCTTTGCAATTTTAAGAGTGCTGCATCCCTCTGCAAGATATCTCACTATTTTTGACTTTTCTGAGCCTGTCAAGTCCTTCTTTTGACCCATTTTGCCAAAGGAAAGGAAGTTGCCTAATAATTATGCACACCTGATATAGGGTGTTGATGTCATTAGACCACACCCCTTCTCATTACAGAGATGCACATCACTTAATATGCTTAATTGGTAGTAGGCTTTCGAGCCTATACAGCTTGGAGTAAGACAACATGCATAAAGAGGATGATGTGGTCAAAATACTCATTTGCCTAATAATTCTGCACTCCCTGTATGTATATATATTCAGACAACATATTAAATATGAATATAAAAATCTGGGAGATCTAGGCCTAGAAAGTTGAAAACCTGAAAGTTAAGATTCCAGCATGTCTTAACCTATGTATTTTTGGAAGCATAGAATGTTTTAAGGATTTAAAATGAACATTTTTAACAACATTATTTCTTTCATTACAGACATCTAAAGGACAAATTGGGATACATATGCTGAGTTAATAAATAATAATGCAGTCAATTTAAGATGTCCATTGAATGTTAGCCATGAACATGGATCTGTGAATTTAAAAATTGTTAGGAATGTGAAATATGCTGTGTTTGTATGAATATATATCAGGATTTTAAATGCTATAATTCTGGGGGAGAGCAAATAATAGACAGTGTAATTGTTTATCAATATGATCACTACAAACATACTGTATTTGGTATTGGAGTAATCAGAAAATTGACATTATATTACCCCATCTATAATCAATATTGTAAGTGATTAATGCAATAAGTTATAGTATGTTAAATAATCATTCTATAGGGAGATATTTGGATTAGCAGTGATTGATGGTGAGACTGTATTTGCTGGTTGTCTGCTGCCCCCTAGGGGATTGGAACTGGTATAACAGCCAAATAAATTAACTATTGGAATCCATACAGAACCAATCAGGGAGGCCTCTCCCAGATAACCAATGAGAGGGACAAGCTCCGTGGGCATAACCAAAAATAGATCACAAATAATTATATATAAGAAAAGCTGAATGCAAGAGAGGAGGTCTTGAGTCTTTTGTCTGTTGAAACTGGTCTGATTGACAAACTGCTGCCATACTTGGGACACAATCAACTTAAGCAACAAGCTAAGACTAACTTCTTGATATATGCCATAACTTTTCTTCATATGAGGTGATCTGAAAATAATTGGAAAAGATTGAAATCTTAAATTAGCTCATGTTGGTAAATGTATGAATTCTATAAGTTGATATTTTAAAGCAAATACATTCATTATTGTTACAATCAAATTGCAGTCAGTAGATTTAAAAAGGGCATTTTGTATTTTAACTTACATTCATAGTCCTGTGTAATCTTAACTAGTTATTATTGCTAAATAATTTATTTATTAGACAGGGTTTTATACTCCAGATTTATAAGTCTGTTATTATAGTGAACTCTTTCAGAACTATACATAAACTGGTTATTGTGATTATATCCCTGGTAGTTATTAATTAATCATAGTAAGTGTGTAATCCATATTGAGCATTGAACTAGAGTTATTGGTTAATAACAGAAGATTCTGGTATTTCATTGTGATATTTAAATGCAACTCTGATTTGAGAGATTATTGTGAATAAGGTAATATTTATGATCTTTGCGTAGTTTTGATTCATATCTGTTCTCTATAAATATAAATCAATGTGTCTATACATTTTAACTAATACAAAGAATTTAGGAATTTTCTTTAATTTTATTGTTTGGTATATGCATTTTTATTGGGGGTTTATTTTAAAGAATAATTATTAAATATATTGTATTATACCTGGCCATAAACTGACACAATCAATATTTTAGAACTCTGTGCTATTTTCAGGGCTCTTCAGGTTTGGCCTCTGTTGAAGAGAGAATCATTCATTTTTTTTCAGACAGACAATATCACAAGTGTGGCATATGTCAATTATCAGGGTGGAACTCACGGTCCCCTAGCTATGAAAGAAGTATCTCGGATACTTTCTTGTGCGGAATCCAGCTCTTGTCTAATTTCTGCGGTACATATCCCAGGTGTAGACAATTGGGAAGCGGATTATCTCAGCCGTCAGTCTTTACATCCGGGGGAGTGGTCTCTCCATCCAGATGTGTTTTTTCAGATTGTTCAGATGTGGGGTCTTCCAGAAATAGATCTGATGATCTTATTCAGGTGCTCCCGCTCCTACCACAGAGACCACCAACCCCTGCAGATTCACTCCACAGAGGGCAAGTGACCATCTCTGTGGGGACCTCGGTATAACCTGGAGCTGCGTCCTCCCTTCAGACTGCCAAGTGTGTACCTTCCACCTTATGGGCCTCAACGCTTTTGCTCTGCTTGTTGGGTGTGTCGGACTGCCATAAGGACGAGCATGCGGCTATTGCAGTGCGTGACTTCCGCTCAGACTTGCTGTGCCCTGTCCGATGCTTGATTCCCGGCTATGGTTTTAGGCCTTGCCTAGGAATTGTGCAGGTGGTGGATCATTCGCCCTAGCTGGCACTCCTCATCACGCTACCTACATGTGTGACGTCATCCACTGGAAGTTCGACAATGAAAGTTTAATTTTGGCTTGAGTGTCCCTTTATGTCATCAGATGCTATAGACAATTAGCAATACCATCCTCCCCAATAAAATTAGGCAGGGCATGCTCCTCTTCCTCTGCTTATTACTTATTTTGTTGTCAAACATTCTGATGGTGTGCATAGGTGTGCATGTGTGAGCATGGGTGTGCATGCGTGTGCATGGCTGTACATGTGTGTGCATGGGTGTGCATTGGAAAATAAAGCTTAGTTGTTGTTTTATCTGACCACAACACATGATTCCAATATTAGTAAAAATGACGACTGGCAATTTCCATGCACAACAATGTGAGTATTGGGTTCAGTAATTGTTTCTTTTGTACAACTCTTATGAAGAGGTTGTTGACACAAAGAAGGAATATAATATAGTCCTTAGTGAAACAAATCTCTCAAGAACTATAATTCTTACATTTTTCTTCAACTTCCTATTTTTCTTGCCAGATTTGTAACTCTTTAAGACTTCAGAAAATATTTAATTCTTCTTCTGGTGGTTTTTATCTTTGTATTTTTATAAAATCTGTTACCTGAACATGAAAAGGGCACCAGTGCAGGTCCCAGAAAATGAAACAAGCTAAAATGTATAGATGCCGCTTTGTTTTTATTTAAATAATTATGTTTGTTTGTTTGTTTGTTTGTTTTCTAAATCCTATGTTTTGCAGGAAAAAAAATATGTTGAAATGAAAGTACATTTCACTTTACTTCACTTTTTGCACTGTGACATTATTTTCCCCTCTATGTGCTTCCAGGGACTTTTTTTACCAGCTGAGGAGTATAAAATGTTAGGGTAATTGTTCCTTCAATGAAGAAGTTAAGAATAACTTTGAAACACGTCAGGTCCCACAGGGTGTTGATCCGGCTGCTCACTTTTTTTTGAAGTTTTAAGTTTTTAGCTTTCCTCTACACAGCTTGAAATTTTAGACGATTCAGCGGTACGCTGTATATGCAAATAGAAGGCATTTTATATTGTTACATGCATCTGTGATACCTAATAGTGATTGAGGTCCTGTTTAGATCCTGTATACAACTACCGAGGACAACCTGGCGTTCACATTCAAGTAGTTTACCCAGGCAGACAGATCTGGTGGAATTACATATGACTACAAGATCTACCTGATAATACGCCTTCCACTTACCTCATAGGATTGAGGGTATTGGATAACTCTAACAAGCCTCCGCCTGGTTCTACACGCCATACTCCAAGGGGAGAAGAATACACACATCTTGCCTCCAGTTATCTCCACCTGACATCTCCGGAAGTTTCCCACTTGTAGATGCGGCAACTTACCTCATATGATTGAGGTATGTTCTAGTAAGTGCTATACCTACCGGATATCCATGGTGTGATTACATCCATTTTTGTATATGTACTGGACTTATATGCATTTACTGAGTAATTTGAAGCTATAAATTACATGCAGATTTATATTTTTATGCATTTAAACTTATATGTACATTAGTGAGATATTATTTACAGGGAGTGCAGAATTATTAGGCAAATGAGTATTTTGACCACATCATCCTCTTTATGCATGTTGTCTTACTCCAAGCTGTATAGGCTCGAAAGCCTACTACCAATTAAGCATATTAGGTGATGTGCATCTCTGTAATGAGAAGGGGTGTGGTCTAATGACATCAACACCCTATATCAGGTGTGCATAATTATTAGGCAACTTCCTTTCCTTTGGCAAAATGGGTCAAAAGAAGGACTTGACAGGCTCAGAAAAGTCAAAAATAGTGAGATATCTTGCAGAGGGATGCAGCACTCTTAAAATTGCAAAGCTTCTGAAGCGTTATCATCGAACAATCAAGCGTTTCATTCAAAATAGTCAACAGGGTCGCAAGAAGCGTGTGGAAAAACCAAGGCGCAAAATAACTGCCCATGAACTGAGAAAAGTCAAGCGTGCAGCTGCCAAGATGCCACTTGCCACCAGTTTGGCCATATTTCAGAGCTGCAACATCACTGGAGTGCCCAAAAGCACAAGGTGTGCAATACTCAGAGACATGGCCAAGGTAAGAAAGGCTGAAAGACGACCACCACTGAACAAGACACACAAGCTGAAACGTCAAGACTGGGCCAAGAAATATCTCAAGACTGATTTTTCTAAGGTTTTATGGACTGATGAAATGAGAGTGAGCCTTGATGGGCCAGATGGATGGGCCCGTGGCTGGATTGGTAAAGGGCAGAGAGCTCCAGTCCGACTCAGACGCCAGCAAGGTGGAGGTGGAGTACTGGTTTGGGCTGGTATCATCAAAGATGAGCTTGTGGGGCCTTTTCGGATTGAGGATGGAGTCAAGCTCAACTCCCAGTCCTACTGCCAGTTTCTGGAAGACACCTTCTTCAAGCAGTGGTACAGGAAGAAGTCTGCATCCTTCAAGAAAAACATGATTTTCATGCAGGACAATGCTCCATCACATGCGTCCAAGTACTCCACAGCGTGGCTGGCAAGAAAGGGTATAAAAGAAGAAAATCTAATGACATGGCCTCCTTGTTCACCTGATCTGAACCCCATTGAGAACCTGTGGTCCATCATCAAATGTGAGATTTACAAGGAGGGAAAACAGTACACCTCTCTGAACAGTGTCTGGGAGGCTGTGGTTGCTGCTGCACGCAATGTTGATGGTGAACAGATCAAAACACTGACAGAATCCATGGATGGCAGGCTTTTGAGTGTCCTTGCAAAGAAAGGTGGCTATATTGGTCACTGATTTGTTTTTGTTTTGTTTTTGAATGTCAGAAATGTATATTTGTGAATGTTGAGATGTTATATTGGTTTCACTGGTAAAAATAAATAATTGAAATGGGTATATATTTGTTTTTTGTTAAGTTGCCTAATAATTATGCACAGTAATAGTCACCTGCACACACAGATATCCCCCTAAAATAGCTATAACTAAAAACAAACTAAAAACTACTTCCAAAACTATTCAGCTTTGATATTAATGAGTTTTTTGGGTTCATTGAGAACATGGTTGTTGTTCAATAATAAAATTAATCCTCAAAAATACAACTTGCCTAATAATTCTGCACTCCCTGTAATTTAAACTCTTTTACATATATTTTAGGGGCACATTTATTCATCCGCCCCTCGTTTCAAATTGCAATATACTAGGGCAGGAGTGTTTTGTCTAACCAACATCATTCCATATTTATACAGTGCTCCTCTGGGATCCCCTTTGAACAGAGCTTTCTCTACCCGCATTTCTCACTCAAGTTTATTTTTGTATACAAAATAAACATTTTACTCTTTGAAACCACAACCTATTCAAATGGGCTGAACTTGCAGAGAACAAATCTTAATCAGGTTTATGTATCAACGGTTTACATTTTGCCCTAGTTATAAATTAAATAAGTTTGATACTTTTATCAAATTACAAACATATATAAGGTCTCTATGTCTAAATAAATATTTTGAAGGCTCTAATTGTGAAAATATATTATTATAACAAATAACCTTTGGAATGATTTATAAAATAAAGTCAATGCAAAATGTAAATCTTCTTTAAATCCCAAACTGCCTTATTGGAGACCTTTTTAGAATCAGTTCAAAGAAATGTTAGAAATCTAAAAGGAAAATACACAGCTTTCTGAATGAAACCACAGAACATAGAATGGAGTTATTGTTTGATTACAGGTAATGTTTTGTCCATGTACCGACGCACGCAAAATGCCAGACTTAGAATATCGCACACACGATAACCTATTACCTCATAGAAGTCAATGGGGCAAAAAAAGTAGAAAAAACTCTAACACACAGAACCGATCGCATATTCTTGTGTGCTAAACCTACATTAAAATATGAATAAATACATATTTCTATATATATCTGATGGTATTTTGTTACAATATATATCTATCCTATATATATATACACACATGATTGAAAAATAATGAAGAAGAAGAGCGCAAAATGACTCAAGTGAGTTATGGAATAAAACGGCCGTATAGACGTTCTAAACAAACGCACCAGGTGTTCTCTGCAGGACGCAGACTTCATATAGCCGCATAAGCAGTCACAGATAAAAGTTTTACCCACCAGAACCGCAAATGCAGCTGGCCCCTTAACGGAGACAAACTGCATTTGAGACGGCTCCCCTGGAGAACCCTTTGCTACAGCTGACTATAAATTTGCTGAAAAGGTGAACTGGGAGTTATCTGGATCCAGTAAGATTCCTTGACTACCGTCTACCTTAAAGACCTTTTAACTGATGTGCCTGTTATTTTCTTAATTTTGGTACGCAGAATACCTTAATTTATTTGTTTTTACGTGTTATTAAAGTATTTCACTTGAGTCCTTTTGCGCTCTTCTCCTTCATTATTTTTCAGTATCTACTTTTGAGGGGAAATTATCGATACAACCCCAGGAGAGCACCATACACCTTCAGGTGTGGACGTTAGTGGTTCATCTGTATCATTCAAATCAACAGACATTTGAATGCATGTTTGGATTTAACGCTTACTTTCCTGGGACTCATAACTACAAGTATGAACTTTAGTTATATTTAAGCACATTATTTGCACATTTATTAGTGACTCATTGTGATTTTTTATATTGCATTTTTAATTTAAATATTTTTTATTATCATCTTCCATTATTAGGATTGTTATTTTCTATATATTATTTTTTTGTGTATTTCCACTACCTCCTAATTTAGAGGCGCTGACTTTCTATTTCTTTGTTTGTATATATAATTGATTATATATAGGTATAGATATATAAAGATATATATAGGAATCTCTATTTATAAATACATAGAACATATTCTGCTATGAGCAGAACATTGGAATGTGAAATATTTACAGTAAATACAGTTAAACACTTTATTAATAATGAATATTGCATAAATATGCTTTTACATGTTTTCATCTACTTAACTGCAGAGCTTCAATGCACTTCTATAAATGTCTATATATGTTTACATATGTATGTACTATATGTGTTTATATGTGTATATATGTTTGTAAATACTGTACTGTGTATATATTATTTATAAAATATTTTATCAGGAAGGATACATTGAGATTTCTCTCGTTTTCAAGTATGTCCTGGGTCCACAAAACATTGCCTTGATACAATAGGGTACAATAAAATACAAATATTAATACACAATATATGCAACATTTAACATAGAACAGGTAGTAAATATATAATCAACCATGACAAGTGCATTCTGTTTTGCGATATGCAGAGAGGGATCTCTTAAAGGATATTAGGCTTGGGGAAGTTTTGAAAGTGTGCGGGAAGTCGTTCTATAATTGTGGTGCTCTGTAGGAAAAGGAGGATCGAGCTGTTTTCTTTTTGTATTGAGGCAAGCTAAATAATGTGTTGGTACTGGATTGGAGGTTATAGGAGGTGGGAATAGCTGGGGAGAGCATTCTGCTCAGATAGGGTGGGAGCTTCCCAGAAAGGCTCTTAAACACAAGGCAGGAAAGATGGAGGGTGCATCTGGATTCCAGCGACAGCCAGTTTAGTTCTTTTAGCATGTCACAATGGTGGGTCCTGTAGTTACATTGTAGCACAAAGCGGCAGAACGAGTTATACAGTGTATACATCCCCATAAACCATGATTGGCATCAGCATTTGCTGTACAATCTTTTCCTTTACTGTAGGGCTGAGGCAGGATTTGTTTCTGTACAGGGCACCTGGTTTTGGATAGAGTTTAGATGCAAGTTTTTCTATGTGGAGGCCAAAATATAGATTGGGGTCTAACAACATACCCAAGTATTTAAAAGTGTGGACTGCAGTCAGTGTGCCATTCGATTTTGTTTTGATGCGTAGATGTGAATTTTGTAGTTTGTGTAATTTAGGTCCCGTTCCAAAGATCATTGCGACAGTTTTGTCAGTGTTTTGGAAGAGTTTGCTTTTTGAGATCCATTTTTCTACCTCTGTGAACTGGTCTTGGAGCACTGCCTCAAGCTGCAGACGATCGGATTTGCTTGCATAGATTACCATGTCGTCTGCGTACATGTGCATAGTTGAGGATTTGCAGACATTAGACAGATCATTTATAAATAATGTGAATAGTAGGGGGCCAAGAATGGAACCTTGGGGAACACCACACGTAACTGGGAGAGGGAGGGAGTCGCTGTCAGAAATGGAGACATATTGTGATTGATCCGATACATATGATCAAAACCAGGTTAGCGGATGATCACCTCACCAATACCTGAGTTTTTTAGTTTGAGCAGTAGTATGTCGTGGTCTACTGTGTCAAAGGCCTTTGCAAAATCAAGGAACATTGCTCCAGTTAGGTCTCCTTGTTCCATGCCAGTTTGGATGTCGTTGCAAACTTTTAGGAGGGCAGTTGTATTGTAGTGATTCGGGCAAAAACCTGATTGATCAAGGGTCAGATAGTTAGATTGTTGGTAATACTCACATAGTTGCGTATGGACGCATTTTTCTAAGATTTTTAACAATACTCTGACAATGATATTGGGCGATAGTAACCAAGGTTAAACTCACCACTTTTATGGATAGGCACTAGTCTTGCAGTCTTCCAAAGTTTGGGTATGTATCCAGACACCAATTATTCATTAATTAGGGTTGTGACAGGTTTAGCAATTGGCGGCGCACTGAGCTTCAACAGCATTGGTGGGATTTGATCAGGTCCAGACTGGTTTTTCATTTTTAAATTATTAAGGTTTTTCTTAATGACATTGATGGGTACAGGTCTAAAATTGAACTTCTCTATATTGGGTCTTTGCAGATTTAGTGGGGCCTGATCCATATTTGTAGTTTCAGGATACGAGCCATTTATTAGTTTGTCAATCAAGGTGGTGGAGCATCTGACAAAATAATTGTTAAAGGCATTTGCTACTTCTAAGGGAAGTTGCAGGGTTTTGTTGTCCATATATATGTACATACATATATATCTTTAGACATTTTCAAGCATATGTTAATGATAAACCCAATCTAAGTATTAAAAAATACTTAATTTATTGTAACATTTGACTAACAGCTGTATTAGAAACAATGATTTTTCCATTAGTGGGTAATTAAAAAAAATCCATAGAAGGTGTGAAAAATGTAGAAACTTTAATTTTACGATAAAAAATTGGCTATTTCAGTTTATCAAATGCTTACATAAAATGAACAAATTTTTAGCATACAATAGTAAAATATGTGTCATTTGAAGTGTATTTGTAATCAGAATGTATGTCAATATATGTGTAGCCAAAGAGGTGACAAGAGGAGACTTTCTCTATCCTCAAATAAAAACTCCCAGCTAAAATAAAGAATAAACAAAGAAGATTTTATCTATTCTGAATATATTCCCTAACTGAGATGTCATATTCATGAATTAACATTCAGATAAATAAATAATGAGCACTCAAGAAAATAACACTTGACAAGCAGACATTAACATTAATAAATGGTCTGTGTCATTACTTCTAAGATAATATTCATTGGTAGGGAACAAAATGTTCATGTTCTGTTCATTTCATCTCTTAAATATAAATTTTTACACATTCACCGATGTCTAAAAACGTTGTCTTTAACAATTGCAGAACTTCTCTCTTAGCATCTATGGCCTCTGGACTTGATTGCTCTATGAAACTCCATCACTTAGGGTTCAGCATGGTTGATATAGCTGGAAGGGGTTCTTGACATATTTCCACTGCTAAGCTCCTGTCTATAACTGCCTATATTACCCAATGAAAAACTCACAAGTGATTATACACTTTATGTATAATAGCTTGATATCTTAATGAACCAATCTAGGTCCTTCTGTAAAATGTAATTTAGAGAGACAATTTATATTTGTGTATTTTGTAAAGCACCAGTAGTGTCTTCAGGAGGTCTAATCCACTGTGACTTTATAAAGGTTGTTATTTCCTTCATGGAACACCTTTCCATGGGGTTGAGAGCGAGCATACAGGAAAACATCTGCCTGGCTTTTGTAGTAAACTTTATCCATTCAGTGGGTACACGTGAAACATTTTTCTGACTTTGCCAATGAACATATGACTTGTATTTATCATCATCATCCACGGCACGGTACCATGGCTTATTACCAGTAAGGGCAAAATATATAAGCACACCAAATGCCCACATATCAAGACTGGGATGTAATATTAACTCATCATTTTGTCCAAGGTTGCAAAGCTCAGGAGCCATGTAGGGTATGATCCATGACATAGATGGTACATTGGTTCCTTCAAGTTGGGTGAAACCAAAGTCTGCTAACTTGATGTAGTGACACTCTTGGTCCATGAGCAAAACATTGTCTGGCTTGATATCACGATGAACCAATCCTTTGTTGTGCATGAATTTCAGAGCATCAGCAATCTGCACAACACAACACTTCACCAACTCCTCCTCTAAACCAATCTACAGAAATGGAAAAATGAAAACAAAATAAAAAAATAAAAAAATTGTTTGTTTTGATATTTATTAATGGAAGTTATATCTAGAATTGTCTAAGAAACATGTCTTTGGGTTTTGTTATTTGATTTGTAAATACAGTTAATGCAAGATATATACATATATTATAAATCTATACATTTTGCAAGAGCATACTAATTTTAACAGGAAGGTGAAACTAAATAAAAAAAATACCTCTTGGAAAATAATGGATAACAGACTACCAGCTGTCATCATCTCTTGAACAAACACAAAGTGACTAAAAGTATGAAAGGCCACAGCGTATGTGTCAATAATATGTGGGTGTGATGTGAGACATAAAGACGTAGAAAATTCTAACATGAATGTGTTCAGTCTGGTCCTGTCCTTGGCCAGCATTTTCAGTGCCACTGGCTTACCTGACAAATAGAAAAAAAATTAGCATTAAAATTGTTTAAACAATGTTAATTAGATTTGTCTGGTTCATCTTCCTATATTTTACTTTACATAATGTTATATGAACATTAGCTAGATGTGCTTTTCCTTTACCTGAATCCTTATGTTTGGCCAACAGGACCTTTCCATAGGATCCTTCACCAATTTGTTGAATGGGATCAAACTGGTCTGTCACTTCCATCTTCCTCAGGTCCTTGGATGACAACGATATCAGGCTGAGAAGTCGCCTTGTCATTTCTTTGTCACTATTCTGGATAGTGGCTGCCATTCTGAAAATAGAAAGCGATGGGAAGACAAAGGGAGGAAATGGGGAAGAGAGAAAAAAGAAAGAATGGGGCAGAAAAGGAAACTCAGTGTGGGAATGGGGAGAGAGAAAGGGAGAGAGTGGGGGTGCAGAAAAGAAAAAGGTCGGTGGGAGAGAAGGAGAGAGATATAGTGGAGGTGTGAAGGGAAGAGTCAGGGAAGAAAAAAAGGGAAAGATTGGGGTGTGCAGAAATGGAGAAATCAGGGGAGAAAGAGGGAGAAAGGGAGAGAGTCAGGGGAGAAAGAGGGAGAAAGGGAAAGAGTCATGGGAGAGAGAAAGGGAAAGAGTGGAGGGGGAAGGAAAAAGAGTCAGGGAAAAAGATGAAGAGAGAAAAGGGAAGAGAGGGAGAGAAAGTTAAATAAGATATTAGTACTCAGTCCATTGAACGATACACTACTGGTTTTCCATAATTAAATAAAATAATATTCATACTTTAGTACAGACACCAGTCCATGCAAATTGTACTTTTTAACATAGTTACGTTTGTATTTACCCCTCTCATTAGGATGAAACTATGTAAAGAAATACGACAACAGGTAATAACATGCATCCCCATATCAACATTTGGATAATAAATAAACATCACTGAAATGTTATACATACACAATGATTTCAACATTTTAGACAACAGTAAAGTTGAACTGTGTGTCCTACTAATGGAAAAAATATCTATTACAGGAAAGTTTAAAAAATGTCTTAAAAATCAGTTTCTTGGGAATGATATGAAATAAAACTTTAATAATGAATTTAATCATACCGTAAGCATTACATGAGATGCGTGTTTCATTGTCACATCTTGGTGAAGATCAGGTCCCTTGATAACAATGCAGTTTGGTGAACCTTATACAAATGTTTCACTGGCATTTTAGGGAAGGTCTTTTGATCACATTGGTATCTTTATAATAATCTGATGCAAATAGTTTAATATACCACAATGCTTGTAATACTTTGTGTTATGTGCGAAATGTATTTTTAATTTACTGTATTAAGTTATTTTCTCTAAGTTAAGCAAGTCTTATCTACATATGGCAGATGTATGTCACAGACTTGGTCAAATACAGTACACATAAACAAGGTGCTAAGAAAGATTTCATGGGGAAGGTTAGAATACTGAATGAGTATGCATGTGGGCAGGTTTTATTTTTCTATGCAGAAAGTATTTAGTGCCATTTGCTGTTGCTTTATTGAAGGAAATCCTACAAGTAATTATTACAGGTTCCAAGTTATTGCATGGGATACCCATGAAGGGTCCAATATTTAGTTATTTTATAGGTTTTCATTTGTGAATAACGCTGTTTGAAGCTTAATTGATATTTTGCTCAGACCTTCAAAAGGTTGGTTGTAGGTAACCACTAAATGTACCTAGTTAGCTGTCTCCGGGTTCTGGTGTTCCAGGAGTTTTCTTCAACCAATATTGGTGATTAAGTCACTTATGAGCTTTTGAAGTAGTTTATGCATTCTGAGGTCTAAGATCGGATATCCTTGAGGCTGTTAGATGTGTTATAGAAGAGATTTTTATGTCCCTTAGATGGAAATGGTTACATAATAAAAAGGAGAATCTTGGTAGACTTTGGATTTAGTTTTATTTATGGTGAATTTAGTGTCCATAAAGTTAATTGGGTAATAACATTACTGATTCAAGTTAAACTTTGAATATTAGTTCAAAAGTCTACATGTCCGCAAAGAACATGTGAAGAAATTTATAAAGTGGGTATGTGTTTAAAATGAACAGTGTTGCACAGCATATTGGTACTTTATAAATTGGTATTATCATCATCATAATGATGATGATGTTGGTGAAGAATGTAGAGTAGTTATGTGTTCTAGTTATATGTTCTATTTCCAGGAAAAATTAATTGATGGTTCAGATTTTCAGGAGATAATATCACATATAAATATATAGGTATACCTCACTTTACAGCGCTTCACTTTACAGCGCTTCGCTAATACAGCGCTTTATGGAGCTGAAGTTCAACCTCCAAGGATTTTGAAACAGTGCTGTAATCATTGTGAGATTGCGAGAAAAGTGACTGGCACCATTTTGTTATGCTTAGTACATCATTACAGTGCAATCAGTGTCTCAGTGCTATAGTGTGGCAAATTGTACTACAGTGATTGTCACTATTTTACAGGTACAGTATTTATTGAATACTGTGATATCCCAGAAGGGGATACAAAGGCGCGCTGGGGGGAAAATGATTTTTTAAAAATAAAGATAAAAAAAATGTGACTCAAAACTTATCAAATGACGAATTAATCGTTCTCAGCTGACAATTGGTAGCTGTTACAGCTAATGTCCATGAAAAGTGATCCCAGTTGTCTGTTCTGGTGAAGGCGGTGATACAATGTGGAAAGGTAATGTGCTTACCAGAAGCTGTGGTACTGTGCTTTGACCAGTACAATCTCGCCTGCTAGCACTTAATCAGTGGCTAGTACACTGCCAAACGACACACCTCCTAAGGCTCTCCCCTTGGTAACGGCTCAATGAGTGCCTTTTTCTGTGGCCGTAAAAGCTCATTGTCTTTAGAAGGGCTGGTCTGTTGCTTAAATCCTGCTCAATAGCACTGAATAAAAGGACGTGAACAACTTCCAAAAATAAAAGATATTCAAGCTTTATTATGACGCGTTTCTCAACCCCCAAAGGGTCGTTTCATCAGATATCAAAGCAGATAAAATTGGTTACAAATCATAACAATATATACACATTTTGTTAATTAAAAACGGAAGTTGTCGCTATAGTTTTTGGACCAATGGAATAATTCACAAGATTTAACTGAGATGTCGACATAGGCTCACAGCTGTTACAATTAAAACAAAACTCAGTGTTGCACAAAAATAATAAAAGATCACATTCAGTAATAAGCATAGTTATATAAATCAGCCCGCGAGCCGGCATAGACTCGCCGCTGTTACAAATAGAAAAACACATGGTGCATAAAAATATATACATAAGCAACAAATTTGTTCATGGGATCTAAACACAAGATTCGCAAGATTTAACTGAGATGCCGACATAGGCTCACAGCTGTTACAATTAGAACAAACCTCAGTCAGTGTTGCACAAGATTGATAAAACATCTCATTCAGTAAAAGACATAGTTATATAAATTAGCCCGCGAGCCGACATAGACTCGCCGCTGTTACAAATAAAAAAACATATGGTGCATAAAAATATATACATGAGCAACAAATTTATTCATAGGATCTAAACATACATTATTGTTCATTATTAATTTTCTTTTTAGTGTTAAATTTTCATTTTAATATCCAAGCTCATATCACATATCACGCACTACACATTCTCCCTCTCATTCACGCGCATTATCACATATCATTTTAGTTCATATTTACAAAAGAATCACTTTTGAGGGCCATCATCATTCTCTTATTTATTCATACAGATTATTGCACATTAGTTCTCTCATTTAAAACAGAACCTCTTTTGAGGGCTATTATTAATTGACCATATGTTTAACAACTAATAATTCATATATACAGGTAGCCCTCAGTTTACGCCGGGGTTAGGTTCCAGAAGGAATGGTTGTAAATCGAAACCGTTGTAAATTGAAACCCAGTTTATAATGTAAGTCACTGGGAAGTGAGGGGGTTGGGTTCCAGGTCCCTCTCAAAATTGTCATAAGTAACACCTAATACATTATTTTTAAAGCTTTGAAATGAAGACTTTAAATGTGAAACAGCATTATAAACCTAATAAAATAGATTGTATCATCATCAAACTAAGTTTAATAAACAAAAACATTTGCTAAACCGCACCTAATAAAATTATCACACAAACACAGACTGTATCATCATCAATCTAAGTTTAATGAACAAAAACAAAATAATCACACAACAGACTGTATCATCATCACACTAAGTTTAATGAACAAAAACAAAATAATCACACAACAGACTGTATCATCATCAATCTAAGTTTAATGAAGAGAAACATTTTTTTACTGTTGCATTTTTCTGCAGCTAAGGGAAGTGGCTGCTAGATCTTGTTCCTTTAAAAACGGCTCCATTGCTCAGGTCTGGTTATACACTGATTAATTTCAGCCTGCCTGTGTTTAATCACACAACAGACTGTATCATCATCAAACTAAGTTTAATGAACAAAAACGTTTTTTTACTTGCATTTTTCTGCAGCTAAGGGAAGTGGCTGCTAGATCTTGTTCCTTTAAAAACGGCTCCATTGCTCAGGTCTGGTTATACACTGGTTAATTTCAGCCTGCCTGTGTTTAATCACACAACAGACTGTATCATCATCAAACTAAGTTTAATGAACAAAAACGTTTTTTTACTTGCATTTTTCTGCAGCTAAGGGAAGTGGCTGCTAGATCTTGTTCCTTTAAAAACGGCTCCATTGCTCAGGTCTGGTTATACACTGATTAATTTCAGCCTGCCTGTGTTTAATCACACAACAGACTGTATCATCATCAAACTAAGTTTAATGAACAAAAACGTTTTTTTACTTGCATTTTTCTGCAGCTAAGGGAAGTGGCTGCTAGATCTTGTTCCTTTAAAAATGGCTCCATTGCTCAGGTCTGGTTATACACTGATTAGCCTGCCTGTGTTTAATCATACAACAGACTGCATCATCATCAAACTAAGTTTAATGAACAAAAACGTTTTTTACTTGCCTTTTTCTGCAGCTAAGGGAAGTGGCTGCTAGATCTTGTTCCTTTAAAAATGGCTCCATTGCTCAGGTCTGGTTATACACTGATTAGCCTGCCTGTGTTTAATCATACAACAGACTGCATCATCATCAAACTAAGTTTAATGAACAAAAACGTTTTTTACTTGCCTTTTTCTGCAAACAGTTCTCTGCATTGAGTCTGCAGCTAAGGGAAGTGGCTGCTAGATCTTGTTCCTTTGAAAGCTGATCCATTGATCACGTCTGGCTTGCTTTTCTTTGCATGTGTTTGCTGCAACACAAGCGGACAGCTCCACCTACTGGCTATTTTAATGTATGCATGTGCTAATGCTTTCAATAGCAGTCAATGCTTTTCAATAGCAAAAAAAAGGCGTTATTCTGAAACGGCGCAAATTGAACCGTCGTAAACCGAGGGCCACCTGTATATATAAAAAGTTCATCATATATAGTTTTACATTTTCACATATAATCATTAAGATTATATTATTGACAACACTGGTCCGAAATATATCTCCTTTTTTTATATAAAAAATCCATCACCCTGGGGGTTAATATGTGGGTAACAACGGAGCTTAACATACGATACATTTTCATAGAAAAAGCCTAACAACAAATTACACTCATCGATCCTCTATACATATTTTAAAAAATCAAACAAGTTACATACAGAAATCCACTATCAAGGGTTAAAATACCCGACAACATAATTTAATAGGACTCACGGGGCAGTATTCCTTTAAGAAAATAAATAAAAAAACTAGCCAAACTCATACACACACATAAAAAGCTGTATTTTGATACATACATATATACATTACATCATATTTCAAAGTCTTTCACAGATGTGATTCTTTGCAGTGAATAGTCTAAACTATCATTCTGTATCATTCAAACTACAGCCATCGGTAGATTGAAACAGAACTAGATAGGTCAGATAATAACCTTTCTCTGAGAAGTAACATTTCAGAAGTTTTCTATGTTTAGAATTTTATTTTCTTTGAAAGTCTTTTATAAGTCTCAAGTGGTGACTGTTTATCCTTACTGGGTTTGAGTTAAAGGGTTAAGTCACAACTTTGTTAGCACGATATATATAGAACAGAGAAGAAACGGTCATTCACCATGTACGGTGTGTAGTATGTTGTCCGTATGGAGTCCCGGTTCAGGTATCACAGTACTCACTTGTGGTCTTCTACTGCGGTATTGAAACTGGGCACTTTGGTGTCATAAGTATGCATGGGTCAGAAAGCAGTCCTACAATAGCAGGGGGAATGTTCCAATCCACTTGACATACGGCAGACTGTAATAGTGAGCGGTTATAGGACTAGCTGGTAACGGATGAGCCAAATCCGCTTGAAAATAGAATAAAGCACATAAGTCCTCACCTGAGGTGGTGAAATAACCAGCTGTCAAATGGGCCAAAGGTAAAAATAAAAATTAACTTGTATTAGTATTTGCAAGTAAAACGATTTGCAAAAAAATTGAACATAGAGCTATATCACAGCCAGTAAAGCAGCCTGCAACTGTTCACCTAATCCAACATGTTTCATGCCGTTACGGCACTTCGTCAGGGATGAGGTTAAGTTCACTATGCACAGTTTAAAACCAGTAAGTAATCCAATCAGAGTGGATCTAGCATACTCTAGCCAACCATCGTATATAATTGACTCAGTGTTTACACAATGAGGCCAATTTATCAAATGTCTGTCGGACCTGATCCGACAGTGCGTATCAGGTCCGACAGACATCGCTAAATGCAGAAAGCAATACGCTCTCCGTATTCAGCATTGCACCAGCAGCTCTTGTGAGCTGCTGGTGCAACGCTGCCCCCTGCAGACTCGCAGCCAATCGGCCGCTAGCAGGGGGGGTATCAATCAACCCGATCGTACTTGATCTGGTTGAATTCCGGCGATTCCTGTTTGCCTCATCAGAGCAGGCTGACAAGGTTATGGAGCAGCGGTCTTTAGACCGCTGCTTCATAACTGGTGTTTCTGGCGAGCCTGCAGGCTCACCAGAAACACGGGGCGTCAAGCTCCATTCCGAGCTTGATAGATAGGCACCAATGGCTTTGGATTACAATTAAACATATAATCCATTGAGAAAAAAATATTATTAAACTAACTAACTCAAAATAGGTGATACATAGAATAAACTAAATGATATTAGCATATTAGTAAATCTACAAAATGTATATAATATAAATAGTAATCAAACAGAGCGTTAATACTGAACAGCACAAAACGCGTGGGATTAGGTGAACAGGTGCAGGCTGCTGTGATATAGCTCTATGTTCAATTTGTTCACAAATCATTTTACTTGCAAATACTAATAACATTTCAGTTTTATTTTTACCTTCGGCCCATTTGACAGCTGGTTATTTCACCACCTCAGGTGAGGACTTATGTGCTATATATATATATCATATACACTGTTACAACTTACTAGATAATGTCTCTGCATGACTAGATGTAAAATATAGAACATATGATCCTGCAGTAATTAGCCAATCCTTTATTTAATAAAGCAACTGGGGTGTGTAAATGGCTGTTTTGCTTAAATGGATCTTCAATATAATTCCACCAGCCATTAGATATTTATCTATCCTATTCCTTGTATTTCACTATATATTTTGGAGAGATCCAATGTATGAGTTATAATTAACTCATTTTTCTGATTCTTTTGTCTGTATAATACAGAGTTTTGCAAAATATTGTGTTGTTTACTTGCTTCTTGTATATAGCGAGTAGTCACGATACATTACAAACGTCAGTCCTTGCTACTATTATCCTTTATAGTTCTTTTGTTGTTCTGTGTATTTATGTTAGGTAGCAGTTAACGTAAGTGTTTATGTTTTTCAGTTTCACAAAAAAACTATATACCATGGGGCATATTCTACCAGTAGGGTAAAAACTTGAAAGAGTTGTTTTCCTGTAGTTCTTGTCTATAGTTTGAACAAACCACTGACTTTTTGTAATATATTATTATAAGTTGTACCTTTTTATAGGAATTATCCTACATCTTGTCCATTATCCTCAAGAAAATAACCTCCATACCTGAAACGGGACTTGTAAAGTGCTCATATATAAGTCTACCACAGGGTACCTCTCTCATACACTATCAATTCAAATAATAGGTCACCTTCACGTCAATCATAATTATATGTGCATTTTATTTTCTCAGCATGTCCAATAAAGCTATTGCAAGGTACAGACCTACAAGATGTATATCACTTTTAAATGTGTTTCACCATTTGCTGTTTGTTAGTCATCGATAACATAGAAGAATCAGCAGCAAACACGTCAGCAGTAAAGCAGTGTCCTGGACAATATACAGTGTTTATTTCATATGTTGTTTCTGTATGGCTACCCATCAAAAAGGGATAATTTAAAGAGTCGATTCAGCATTTTATTACATTAAGATGAAAGGAAATCAGTAAATTATGCTAAATAAAATTAAACAGATTTAAATATACATAGTAAAAAAATAATAAAAGTAAGACCAAGTGTATGTGATCTTCTTGATGCTAAATATTTAATGATTCCACTTTACAGATGAAAATAAAGTTGTTGCTGAAACATTAGCTATTACCCTATCAGCCAATATCCAAACTGTCAAAAAAATAAATTGTATTTCAATAAATAAAAGTTAAAATTGGTGTAAAAGTTTGTTTTAGAAGTTATCTCCAGTATTCATTACATTTTTAAATGAATATTAACAAACCAACTGAACAGGTAAGTCAAAATCTGTTTTAAAGATGAAATAAAAGCCATTATTGTGTTTACATGGGACACTATTGAGTATTGACCAGCTATATTGTAGTTATAAATAATTATTGTTGATGTAAAGTAAAAAGTATTGTATTGTTTTAAATCTTAAATATGGTTTAAGAGATGGATAATTTCATTAGAATAGAAATATATAGTAGTCTACATATCTTTTTTTTTTAAAGTGTTATAAAATGTTTCTAGGTCAAGATAGAAGTAAAGTTACAGTATTGCATGGGATGGTCTCTGATGCTAAAACCTAATGTCTAGGACTAACTATTTAATTCCCTTACACATAGGGTATGATTCATACCCTAGTGGGGGTACCTACACACATTTGTTTTGCTTACTTTGCTTACTTGATCTCTTTTCTTGATCATTAAATGATTAATATCAGCAACACACAACATTCTAACCTCAGACAACTGGTTATCTAATTGTTAATATTTTCCATTTGTTTGATCTAATCTACACAGATATCTGTAATTCATATAGAAATTCAAAATAAATGTTAATATTTGTCCCATTTGAAATTGAATAAGATATCACTCACAATTATATTTTACCTTATGTAATGGAATGATCAGATATAATATTCTCCTTGTAAGGATGTAGTCTGAGTGTTGGTCTGCGAAGGAATCTGCACAAAATCGTTCTCTATAAAACTTCTGAAGCAGAAGTTGTTAATTCTGATTTTGTTGGTCTTTCTGTAGAGGAAGCTTAAGAGTGGTATTTATATGCACGTGCACCCAGGCCAGGTAAGTACTGGGGATTCCTGATTGGTTGCAATCAGCCTATTGATATGTAAACTGATAAGGAATCTCATAAATTCACAGCTCATCAGCATATAAAGAGATATCATGAGAGAAGAAACCTTAGTGATTATAGGAAATGGCACAAAAGGAATTATTTAGATTAAGTCCTTAACCATGCACACGTTTATATTGTGTCCCTACAGCTATATTCAGACACGTAGTTTTAGGTTGTTGAACACATCACATAGATCCAATTATTGGTATCTGTAATCATTACTAATCAATAAAACTAATAGGTTGCAATATATTCTTATAAATGAAAACATTTTAGGTTAGCAAATTGTGTAGAATAGTTGCTATATTTTTAAATGACCAGAAGTGAAGTATGTAGGAAATTTTAGGGGCTAAATTTAATCTCTAAACATTTTTTTTTATAAATACAATCTGATATCACCAGAACAGAAAGCAGGGTGTCTGTGGGGTTTGTGATGCTTTTAAATATTTGAGATTTTTTTATTTTCTTTAAGCGATGATCAGACAAATTAAGCTTTTACTTCATAAGAATTATGGGTAGACTCGATGGGCCTATGGTTCTTATCTATCTATGCCATGGGATTTTTATGCAACAGCGGTTTATGTCATAGTTCTTAGCATTATTGATATTACCTTCATTTATTCTAAAAATGATTCTGAGAGGAAGATGGGTCAGATCCTGGGCACAGTGAAGCTGATGTATATTTGTAGGTGGGGCCAAAGCATAATTTCAATATATTTTGGGAGACTAAAAAACCCTAAAATATACATTTTACGTCCTGTGCTGTTTGCGGTTAATGAGAAGAACATGACATTTACAAATGATAGGCACCAGTATTTATTTACTTAGTAATAAGGAGGTAGAAATATTAGAACAATCACCTTGTTTACATCGCAGTCAGACGGTCAGTGGGTGTCGTACAGGACAGTACACCTGCAGTCTGCTGCCAGGTTATAATGCTTCAGAGCTGCACAATATGAGGACGTATGTTCATATCACCCTGTAACAGAAAGCAATGTACATTATAATGACCCATGCAGTTAATTGTGCATTTGTGCAAAATGTAAATATTTTATTTAAAAGCCATTTACTTCCAGTTCTTGGCTAAAATGAGTTTATCTTCAAAAGAAAAAAAGAAAAACACACACACACAAGTTAAAGGGACATGAAACTCATAGTTTTCACGATTCAGATAGAGTGTTCACTTTTAAATAATTTACCAATGTATTTCTATTATCTTGTCTGTTTTTTTCTCTTTCTATCCTTTGTTGAAAGGTGTGCCTATGTAGGCTCAGAAGCTACTGATTGGTGTCTGTACATATATGCGTCTTGTCACTCACTGGCTTTCAGCTAGCTCCCAGTAGGGCAATGCTGCTCTGTTAATAAAGGATATCAAGAGAATGAAGCTAATTAGATAATATAAGTAAACTTGAAATTGTGTAAAAATGTATCTTCTATCTGAACTATGAAAAAAAAATATGGTTCATGTCCCTTTAAAAATTAGACTCTACTTAAAAAGTACTCTCTATTATAATAAGGTTTTTGGACCTTTTCAGTAAAATATATGATGTATTTCACTGTACATTAAATTGATAGCACATTTATTAAGATTATATATATGATACAATTTATTATATGCATTTTGTGACTGGTTACGCATTTCGCTCATAACTGTTTTATATAGCACATATTGATCAGTTTATTATTAATCATATCACTGCTATCTTATGGTGAGTCAGGCAAATGTGTAACCTGTCCTTGGTGACAATTTTACCATTTGTATGAAAGTGTCACTTCAGCAGTTTATTAACAGAACAAAAAGTAGGTGCACCAGGGTACCACACCCTTAGTCATCTTCATGGCTGTGTTTACAGATTAGATGATGTTGATATGATAATTAGATGCAGGTTATTTTAGGCAGAGCTACTGTTATTTTGTAAAGTAGTTTTCTAACTGCACTTAATGTATATTTGTTATCATCATGATATAAATATCTGTCATTTTGCAACCTGTAAATGTCTGATTTAATAATAAAAGGATACAAAAATATAATTGTAAACAGATTGTTTGAATGTAGAATTAATGTGCAATAACCTATTTAGATAAAGATAATTTAAATGCAAGATTACATTGTGGTAGATGTCAATCTAATGTTGGTAATTAAAAAAAAATAACATTTGGTTAATTTAATAAAAACAAAAAAATCAAAGATTATACTTAAAAATAATTAGGTATCTATTTCACAATAGTAAGGTTAAATATGCTAAAAATAATTAGGTATCTCACAATAGTAAGATTAAATATGATACAAATAATTAGTGTTTCCCATTGGTTACAAGCAGGAGAATGTTTAGCACATTTCTTCATTCTAAATAAAATTTCATTGTTTGAAGAACAGATTTGATTTGTGCAAACAATAGATATATTCCCCATTAACTTTTCTTTGATTTGTTTTGAAGTAATCTGATTTGAATATTCTAATATTAGTTTATTGAGTATTTAAAAATCAAAATGTTCATTCTATTTTATTGTTACATTTCCCATTGTGAACACTAACATTTATTTTATAGGAACCTTTAAATCCCAGAATGAATGTCAAGGTGAACAGCATTTCTATAATTAAAATACCACAATGCAGACGTGTCCCTATCTATGCACACAATGTCACAGTAGTGCTGCAAATTCAGATACAAATATAGGAACACAATTGCTAACTTTTAGTGTAGAGATCACCTGATGAACAGATATTTTAAAACATGAGAGTCAATAAACGTTTGTAACACAAATACAAACACATTTTTTAATAATGATTTGTTATATTCATTTAAACGTATTATTTATATCTGTTTGACCTTGAGTTTTGGTCCTCTACAACCCTTCTGATTAAGATAATCAGCAGTGAATAAACTATTCTGATAGATGTGGTGAGGTTTACTTTACTTCTGCGGATCTTTAGCTAAAGGCTTTATAACTGGGATTAACTATTATTCATTAGTTATTGAAATAATATGTTTGTAATCATATGGTAATAGTACAGGATACTGCAGACTACTGTACAAATATAGAGATGCATCGTCTTACAGAATTAAGGGGATTGGGTAGAATAGTTTACATAACATTAAAATCAAATTACAAAGGTAGTGAGAAAATCAGATAGTCAACAACCAAAAGTGGGTTAAGAAGGGGAACGTCTTGTAAGTGAGAGGGAAAATGTAATGAGAGAGGAGCAGACACAAAATGAAGGGGAGGTGGATATTTGTAGACAATGGACAGATAATATTGTTCATTTAAGACTTTTTGTTCTTGGAGATTTATAAAGAGAAAAAGAAGGGGGGCGGAGCCAGCAGCCTAGAGGAATGGTCGCATACTTTTAGAGCTCCGGCTCTATTCACTCCAAAACTGCATTAAGACTTTAATTAAAATAAAAAAACTGGAGGCTAATTGCTTAACTACAGGCTAGAGAGGGCGCCGATTTTCTCTGACATTGCAACAATCTAATAGTGAGACCGGCAGCCTGAATATAGCCCTCATAGACAACAGCCATATCGGGGACCACGTGGACCAGCGCTAAAAATAATGGAGAACGCTCGCCAGATCTTATCTGCAATTAGCAGACTCCTGGAATCCTATGAATTTGGGATTACAGATACCCTGACCGTAGCGTCTGGACCCGTGGCTAGCACTGAGACCTTGATAGAGGAGTGTTTATTTACTGCTGATGGCGAAGGAACTAGTGGAGCGGCATCAGAGTTCCAACACTTGCTGCGCACTCCTAGCTCTGCTGGGAGAGCGGATGGAAGCCCAACATGCCAAGAGTCTAAACACCGGCTAGAGGATCATATAGCAGTACAAGCTAAGGCAGGCCTGCGGGGGCAGGATGGAAGAGTGAAGCCAAGAACGGCAGGTATGGCGGTGATATTGGGGCCTGGGATCCAGGTTCCGGTTCTCAGGCCTCTAGTGCAAATCCTAAAGGCAATGACTCCACAGGCTACGTATGCTACTGATGGTGCACACAGTGAGCTGTTACCGAAAAGAGTTCTATGTACTCAGAGGCTGCGCTGGATGGGACATACAACTCGGCAGGGTTTATTCACAGATGCACAATTGATATCCGTGTCAAAACGATCCCAATTAGCAGGTCAGCTACGGAACTTGCTCCCAACATTTAGATCAGTTGACTGTGAAGACCAGTTGCCTCAGTATGTGGAGGACTGGGGAGGCTCTCCTCATCAGCTTAAAATCCGAGTGGGATAGATGTTGTTGAACTTTACAATGGCAGCACGCTTATAACTGCTTGATCTGAGCTGCTGTTAGAAAATAGTGACTGTTGTTTTTATTTTTTGCTTTTATTGTTCTCTCCTACCCTATTTACATGGTTTAGCACTTACTATCTCATAAAACCTGCAGTTTCTAGCATTCAGCAATTTGTCGCTCCCCACAGCAATATGTATTTAGCTAAAGAGTCAACTGATTTTAGCCATGGCTGCTTTCTATAGTCATTTGGGTCCTGTTGCGCCCATGCTGTTATAGAGACAATGCACACTTTTACATTATAATATGCTTTTTCTGTTGTGTTTAGCCTACATAGTACTATGCAATTGTTGTGACCTAGTCGCTTATTAGTTTGTTTGAATGACATGTATTCTTAGAGCCAGGCACATAGCATTGAAATGTACTGAGTGATTATATTTTGAGCTATTATTACAGCTACTAACCAATAACACTTATTTATTCACATTCTGTTCTGGGGCATAGGGCCCGTGCCCCTGGGACTGAATCTTATTGTTTGTGTGTAGTAGCGAAGCTTCTATACTGTACTAACAACATCTTTCCATTATAGTATACTGATTAATTTAAAGAAAACGTATCCCACATGCAATCTACACCCCTAAAGTATCTCTAGGTTAACTTCCCCACAGAGGCAACCGATAGTCCTCATCCTAATTAACGAAGTAAAATAAGGTTTCTGCTATATGGATATTCATGTATATAGACCTAGATTATTTTATATCAGACATACTGTTAGCTCACTATATAGCTAGTTCACATTTGGTTTCCCTTGGTTAGCTAATATGTGCATGTGACTGTATATATGATTACACTGCCCGGTGACACTAAAGTCTTCCTGCATAGTATTTGCTGCCTACTACATTAATTTGGTCACCTTCTCTGCAACCCACAATGTGCTTTCCAGTCCCTAGGCTATACACTCTGTTTTTAACAATTAAACTTATCACCTCCCCCTCCCTCTTTATATAATACGCCTCCTAGTTTAGGAGGACTATCTCCGTGGTTTCTCTAATTAATACCGCAACCTACATTATTTCTTAAACTTTACCATATTGTTGACACTATATTTCTGGTTTAACACTTCTGTTTATGTACACTTAACAGATTTATATATATAAAATAGAGGTTCTCCATCAGGGGTCTATGAGTGGCCCTAACACACCATTGCTTGCCTGCTTTATATTTTGCTACAACATCTGTGCGGTCTACAAGCAGCCGCTTATTTCTTATAGCAGGTAAAACATTGAGGATAGAGTTTATCGCTTCTTTCTAATGGGTAATTAGTCATTCAACTGTTTTATGTACCTGTACGATCTTGTTTTGGCAGCTTAGCCTGTAACATTTTATTCTTAAATTTACTATTTACTGACAGTTAATGTTTGTTTGTTTTGAACAGAACCTCAATAAAAATATATTTAAAAAAAAAAAAAAGATAATTTTGAACATGTGTCTTTTGGATGATAAACTGTATGTTTGTGCTGCAGCTGGAGATAAATAATATTTTATATAGCTAGACTACATAACACAATGCTTATTAAATCAGAAGCCTTTGGCCACAAGTTATCAAGGTCTGTCGGACCTGATCTGACACTGCGGATAAGGTCCGCCAGACCTCGCTGAATATGGAGAGCAATACGCTCGCCGTATTCAGCATTGCACCAGCAGCTCACAAGAGCTGCTGCTGCAACGCCGCCCCTTGCAGACTCGCGGCCAATGGGCCGCCAGCAGGGAGGTGTCAATCAACCCGATCGTACTCGATCAGGTTGAATTGCTGCGATGTCTGTCCGCCTGCTCAGAGAAGGCGGGAAGATTATGGAGCAGCAGTCTTTGTGACCGCTGCTTCATAACTGCTGTTTCTGACGAGCCTGTAGGGAGGGAAACACGGGGCATCAAGCTCCATTCGGAGCTTGATAAATAGAGCCCCTTTATGTTTACTCAGCAATACGTCAGAGAGCAGATGTTTTTAATAAATGACAAACAATTTATATAAATTGTGTTCTTATTAATGAGATCACTAGATATGGTTATTGTTAGTGATGGTGAAAGGTCTGCTCTAGATAAGTCATGGCTGAAACTTGCTGGGATAGGTTTAGTTGAGAGCTCTGCTGTATTTCTTAATCTTGATAGCTGCACCACTTACCCATCTGGGGTTCTGTGTTTGGTTTGAGGGGTTCTGTTATCTTTCTACCGGTGAACCTTAAATGAAGCACAACATGATCTGTTTATCAGAATAATAAAATAAGTGTTGCTATAAATAGTATATCAAATAAAGACAAAAGGGATAGCTCTTTAGATGTATTCATGTTGTTTTTTTATATTTTGAAATAACTGATATCAATAGTAATAACAAAACCGTTTGCACAACTTCTTTACAACCATACAAACACAGAATTGTATAATAACTTTATAAAGCAACACCATATTCTGTTTCCTATGTTGCACAACGAGGACCTGTGCGCTCACAGGCTAAATGTCATTATGTGCTATAGTTTAGATGTCACTTAAAGAGGAGAAGATGTTTTGGATATTTGCTGAAGATAACACTGAGTAGATTTGTTTTAAAGAAAAGTTTGAAACTATTAAAACAGATAGACAGTGAGTACTGTATAGGGATTACATATATGTGGGGAGAGATGTGAAGTAACCTGAGAGGGAGACAACAGATTCTGGAAAAAAAGTAACAGGTAGAAAAAGGATATTTGTGTGTCAAATTAACTTATAAATGTAAATATATTGGGGAGATCAAGAACCTCAAAAAAACAACATTTTGTAAAACATTGTGTGTCCTGTGCTCAGTTTTACAGATGATATCAGTGAGGTCATATTCTGCATCATATAACAATAGTTTCTTTAGAGGTAAATGAGCTAGATGGGGATAATAGTTTTCAGCTTTACCAAGTAGTCAGGTGGCCAATGGGTGATGTGAGGGAAACTGCAGATTTTAGTATAAATTCTATATAAAATAACATGTAGCTGCTGCCTGTGCTATTGTAACAATATGACGGGGGTGCATGGGCTAATCACAAATGAGAGAACAGGTGTAACTTACAGTATAAACAGTAGCTCATTATGTCATTGTGAAAAATATTTATCGAATATCAAAATTACAGCTGCTCATTAAATGACTCAATCTCTATGTTTCAATAACAAACACACATCTTACAAGAATACTTTTCATTGTTATGACATAAATAAGACAGGGGATACTTCATTACAGTTTATTGGGCATTTTCCATAAAACATTCTATTTATTTTAACCTACACTACACAATTGATAGACATTTTGCTGTACATAGCATCATATTTATGTGTTTTTATTGTAAGGTCTTATGTGTTTTGGATCATATCACTGCCATCTTGTGGTAACTAAGAATATGGCATATAGTAACCTACACAAAGTGGCAATTTTACTGTCTGTATGTAGGTAGCTATCACAGGAAATGTAACATTAGCAGATTATTAACATAACAAAAAGGTAGGTATCCTGGGGTACCACACCCATCACTCTATTCATGGCTATGTTTACAAATTTGATGCTGTTGATATTGTTTTTGTTTATGTTACCTGTATTGAGAAACGACTCCCACGTTAGGTAAAGTATTTTTCTATCTGCACTTGGTATATATTTGTGTCACTACCATCATATTTAATATAACATTCACATGTTGCAAAGTGGCAGATGTCATAATAACATGATAACATGTTAAGTAGCACAATACCAAGGTATTGATCTGATAATGACATTAGTAAATATAATAAAATAATTAGCATAATGAAATAAAAAATTAGCCAGTGACTGTAGGGGGTGTTTTGGGACATTCTTTTAATTTAACAAATCATAAACACCTTGCAAAAAAAAAAATTTTATCTTTACCTATAGTCTTTATATTTTATTTTCAGATTTCATTAGTAATATTCAAATTTTGATTCTCATAGACTTTAATATGTTTGTGAAAATCAAAAAATAAATGTTACATTAGATTTTTTTATATTGCTTTATTTACCAGTTATTAATTTTATAGAGGAATTATATCAAGGGGAACATATTTGAATGGAATAAAATACAGGCAGACACTTGCCTATCTCTACTCATGACACACAATTAATGTTCTTCTCTGTAGCTTTAGATACAAAAATAAATGTTTGTCTGGGAAGATCAAAAGACACAAAACTTTGAAATTCACAACATAATTTTGATCAGACGAACTTTGCTCCCACAAAATCTGGTCTTTGTTAATGTCACCTGCAATGTATGGGATAAATAATATTTATGAAATGTAGGATCCAATAAGAGTCAGGGGTTCAAATTCAGATATGTGTAAATAATAATAATAATATCAGCTTTTATATCAATGGCTATCGTGATTTGTTAGTGACATCACTAATCACATGACAACAAATGCAGTTGACTTTAAGTGGCAACTAACAGAATGACTCAATTTCTTAAGCCTATCAAGACTCAGCTCTGACGTTGCGCCTAATACACCATTATCAACTAATGAAAATACAGTGGACATTTCCCTAATTTTCTATAACTCCCTTTTCTAAAAATAAATGTTTCTGCTCTTTACACACATTACTAATAATGGTAAAATACACATTTTATATATCAGTCACATTATCTTACATTTAATATTGCACTGAGGCGCATCCAGTTTCAGTTTACAGATAAACATACAGGGAGTGCAGAATTATTAGGCAAATGAGTATTTTGACCACATCATCCTCTTTATGCATGTTGTCTTACTCCAAGCTGTATAGGCTCGAAAGCCTACTACCAATTAAGCATATTAGGTGATGTGCATCTCTGTAATGAGAAGGGGTGTGGTCTAATGACATCAGCACCCTATATCAGGTGTGCATAATTATTAGGCAACTTCCTTTCCTTTGGCAAAATGGGTCAAAAGAAGGACTTGACAGGCTCAGAAAAGTCAAAAATAGTGAGATATCTTGCAGAGGGATGCAGCACTCTTAAAATTGCAAAGCTTCTGAAGCGTGATCATCGAACAATCAAGCGTTTCATTCAAAATAGTCAACAGGGTCGCAAGAAGCGTGTGGAAAAACCAAGGCGCAAAATAACTGCCCATGAACTGAGAAAAGTCAAGCGTGCAGCTGCCAAGATGCCACTTGCCACCAGTTTGGCCATATTTCAGAGCTGCAACATCACTGGAGTGCCCAAAAGCACAAGGTGTGCAATACTCAGAGACATGGCCAAGGTAAGAAAGACGACCACCACTGAACAAGACACACAAGCTGAAACGTCAAGACTGGGACAAGAAATATCTCAAGACTGATTTTTCTAAGGTTTTATGGACTGATGAAATGAGAGTGAGTCTTGATGGGCCAGATGGATGGGCCTGTGACTGGATTGGTAAAGGGCAAAGAGCTCCAGTACGACTCAGACGCCAGCAAGGTGGAGGTGGAGTATTGGCTTGGGCTGGTATCATCAAAGATGAGCTTGTGGGGCCTTTTCAGGTTGAGGATGGAGTCAAGCTCAACTCCCAGTCCTACTGCCAGTTTCTGGAAGACACCTTCTTCAAGCAGTGATACAGGAAGAAGTCTGCATCCTTCAAGAAAAACATGATTTTCATGCAGGACAATGCTCCATCACACGCGTCCAAGTACTCCACAGCGTGGCTGGCAAGAAAGGGTATAAAAGAAGAAAATCTAATGACATGGCCTCCTTGTTCACCTGATCTGAACCCCATTGAGAACCTGTGGTCCATCATCAAATGTGAGATTTACAAGGAGGGAAAACAGTACACCTCTCTGAACAGTGTCTGGGAGGCTGTGGTTGCTTCTGCACGCAATGTTGATGGTGAACAGATCACAACACTGACAGAATCCATGGATGGCAGGCTTTTGAGTGTCCTTGCAAAGAAAGGTGGCTATATTGGTCACTGATTTGTTTTTGTTTTGTTTTTGAATGTCAGAAATGTATATTTGTGAATGTTGAGATGTTATATTGGTTTCACTGGTAAAAATAAATAATTGAAATGGGTATATATTTGTTTTTTGTTAAGTTGCCTAATAATTCTGCACAGTAATAGTCACCTGCACACACAGATATCCCCCTAAAATAGCTATAACTAAAAACAAACTAAAAACTACTTCCAAAACTATTCAGCTTTGATATTAATGAGTTTTTTGGGTTCATTGAGAACATGGTTGTTGTTCAATAATAAAATTAATCCTCAAAAATACAACTTGCCTAATAATTCTGCACTCCCTGTATTTTTTTCTCATAGATGGTCATAAAGAGGCGTACATAAAACACCTCACATCTAAACACTGTAATAATGGTGGGCAGGTTATTGATCTTGAAATACTGGAAATCCATCAAGGGCCCTAATTTGGCAGAATTTAGGCACAAGCTTAAAATCAGCTCATCATGGAGCAGATGGATACCTCAGTAAATACTGAGGCACAAATCAAACGCTTCTTGATTAAATGGCCAAACGTCATTATCAGTTTCCCTAAAGAAATTCAATCGCTGTTAATTCTACCTTTTCGGGTACAGAGACACTAGTACTGGCCATTGCAAATAAAGAATTCCCAGATTTGTAGTCGGATTAGTGTTATCCTAATTAAAGGCTATGTATGGTGGGGGGGAGGGGGGATGTGCTGGGTGCTTTTTTTTTCTCTCTTTCTCTTTTTTTTTGTTTTTTTTTATCTCATTATAAAATGTGGAAATTCCAACACAGCTATGAATAAGAATTTAAGATAATTGAAATAATATGAGTAGCAAGTTTGAGTGTACACGCTATATAACATTTAATTATATGCAGCCCTGTGTGGCGTGTTTCTTTTGTTATATTGTATCTTGATTTCATGCAGCCTGCATATACTGGGCTTTGTTTTTTCTTTTGTGTTGGACTTAAATAAATAAAATAAAAAAATATTGCACTGAGGCTTAACAACATACATAATATATGCATTCACTTTTGGGGGAAAGGTTGGGTGTAGCAAGCAGAGTTATTGATCAGACAAGGGTAATTCAGCAGTGTAGCATGGGCTGAAGGGTGATACGGGTGAGGAGGTTACTTAGTCCTCAGAAACATATGAGATGGAACATTCTCTAAGGAGGCTGAGTATTAGCTTTGGAGAGTACTGGAGCTTCTCACTGAACCAGACAGTTGTCTTTGAGTTACCATAGGTGGCATTTGCCCCTAAATATCTGCTAAAGCCTTAATACATGCAGGCAAACCTTATTCACAATCATAACAGTCAATTACTCTTCCTGTATCTGGTACAGTGAGCTCTGATCTCTGGATTTTATCTGATGCACTTGCTGACTAAATCTATACAAATAAGGACTAAAAGAAAGGAAAACCAGACTGCCTGACCACAGACAGCACAGGGGAAATATCATTGTTCCATGTGTCCACCAGCTCTGTGCTGTAAATGTCAGAATACATCATGATAATATAGCAACAGAACAAATCCCTAGTCCTAAACTTATGCAACACCTTCCCCATATATCTGCAACATACAGGGTCAAAGCTTTCTCCAAATGACTAACACATAGAAAATAGGGGAAAAGGGGGGTTATGGTGCACTGAAAATCTTGTCTTTTATTATTCTTTCTACAAAGACGTCTATCAAAATGAGGTACAATTTATACATTTATTTTCTCAAAACTGGGGGGGGGGGGGGGGTAAAGCCCTCTCTGCTTCAAAGCAAATTATCTCCCATTAAATGGGCTTTAATGTTACACAAACATTTACCCAGAATGCTCCTCTTATTAACCTTTTCCGGCAAAGTAATGACTGAAAAGGAAACTGTCCGTTCATGTATCTTCTCCATATTTCTTGTGCAATAGCCGCAAAATGTCAGTGTCAGGCAGAGAGCCTTGCCGTCAGGTTAGGGACCTTTCAAAGAGAAAAAGAAATGAAGAATGCTATGTGTTTCTGCTTGAAAGTGAGCCCCTGTTAAAATTGGAATCCATTTCAGTTTTGAATAGAACATTTTTGTAATATACCGGTATTAGCAAACATGCTTCTAATAAAAGCTATAACTGTTTTAAAAGTGTATTTAAGTATGCACCATGCACCAGCATTATAAACACAGCACTTGCTTGTACCATCTGGTAATGACACAATTTGTTAATTGCTGACATGATACAAGACCCACTGGTGCTCTGCACAGCTGCAGTATTTAAAATGCTAGTTCACTGAGATTATCGTGCTTCACGTGCACGTGCAGGGGAACATTTTACCAATAAAACAGCTATAGCTTTTATTAGAAGCGTTTTTGCTAATACACGTATATTACAAAAATGCTTCTAGTGAAAACAAAAATGCATCCATGAGGATTCAAATGTTTGCTGGAATGTCCCTTTAAGTATCTCCATGTAATCATTTTGTTTTCTCTATTTATAAAGGTTTAGTGAATTTAATTCATTTCTAATTTAGAATATTGATATTATATCTGCTTTATAGACATTTATGGTACAAGCTGACACCAGGTATTGTTACATCTTTACAGCTATATAGATTATCACAATATATTTCCTTGTGCTATGAGGTTTGTTCATATTGCATTGGATAAAATAAATAATAAGATTTATTAAATGAGTAAAGAGCGTACCCTATAGGACCAGGGCACCTGCTTCCCAGGCGCTTATCTGACACTAAGATACCAACCAAAAAGTTACTTACAGTTTAAAGGGGGGGGGGGGGGTATTCTGAAATATTCTCCAAGGCTAATATACATATACAGGATTTACTAATATAGTTAGTTTTATAAGATTGTTTACTGAGTTAAAGGGACAGTATACACTCATTTTCATATAATTGCATGTAAAAGACACTACTATAAAGAATAAGATGCACAGATGCTGATATAAAAATCCAGTATAAAGCTGTTTAAAAACTTACTTAGAAGCTGTCAGTTTGGCTCTGTTGAAAAGGTAGCTGGAAAGCCCACTGCAAGTGGGAAATAAGACACCCCCCCTCCCCCTTCTTTTGCATATGAAAAGACTCTTTACACAAACAGGAGCAAGCTGGAGAAGGTAGCTGACGGTATTCAAATAAAACTTTGGGGCTTGGTTAGGAGTCTGAAAATCAGAGCAATGTTATTTAAAAATAAGCAAAACTATACATTTAAAAAAAAAACACTTCATGGGCTATATAAATAGATCATCTACAAAACATTTATGCAAAGAAAATATGAGTGTATAATGTCCCTTTAAATGCTACTATATTTTGATACAATCCTATTCATTTACTGTATAGAGAAAAGCAATGGTGCTCTATTTCTGTATATCACACCTTCTAGTGCTACACACCCATAGAGAATTACCATATCAATAGCTGCTCTGCAATGTGTATTGTAATGGGTGTGACTTGTTATGCTGATAACTTGCTAAAGGCTGTGTCAGACGGTTTAGTACCAACACCCCTGTAATATAAAACCGGTATTATAGACTAGGCTGCTAAATGCTTAGAAATAAAGATCCAGACATCTGATACAAAAGCCTAAAACACACAACATATATTTGTAAGAGCTGTGTGCGCAACACAACATTCTTAATTTAGGTGAATTTTCCCCACTAAGGGTTACTTCATCTATCAACCAATTATTTGTAAACAAGCCACCATGTTTGTTTTTCTGACATTCCTCTTTGCATTAAAATGATTTAATACATCTCAAGAGAAAATAAACTAATATATATGATGGTGTTTAATATCATCTCTCTGTTCTCTTATCTAAGCCACACAAATGAATGGTCATGAGATATTTCCTTATGAGCTTTGTCTTTGGAGCTGACCCCATGGGCACAACATTGCATAGTAATATTAGTTGAAAAAAGACTCAAGTCCATTTAGATCAATGCATATTTACATTCTCTCTCTCATATTCCTAAGTTCTCACCAATTCATACTGATTTCTAGTCCTGAGATTATAAACTATGTACAGTTTAGCACAATATGTTGCAGAGATATTTATTGTGTTTTATCAGAATGTAGATCCTTCACTTTGGCTGATTCTGCTAAGTAACAGTTGTGATATCATAGACCAATCTCATATGCAACCTCATAAGTCCTAAACAAACAGTGACATCTCACAGTATTGCAGAAAACAAACAACAATTCCCAGGGAAGTAAATCATCTGCCGGAGCGGATACTGTTGCAACTCATGTCCACACGATTCAAGGCACCGAAAATTACCCAAGAGATATCAACAGCAAGTAGCAGGCAAGTCATGCAGGAAAAACCACACACAGTGACCCCAGGAAAAACCACACACAGTGACCCCAGGAAAAACCACACACAGTGACCCCAGGAAAAACCACACACAGTGACCCCAGGAAAAACCACACACAGTGACTCCAGGTAAAAGATAGACCGGCATCCACTATTGCGGAATAAGGAGTTCAAAATTGACCCTTCTCCCGAAGAAGTGCTGACCATCGTTGTTGTTCCCCTGATGTAAGCGTAGCCTGGAGCAGGCGTGTGAGGATTACCCGTGTAATCAGCTGCTTCACATAAAGCGCCGTTTTCACTCCAGCTCCTCTATCCGGGGCTGAGACTTGACGTCAGCAGGAGTGTGTGTGGGTAGATGATTATCCATTGGCTGAACAGCCTCCTCACTTTTCAGACAGTGCCATGACTCAGCTGTATCGTAGACTTGGGTAGCTGTGGGGACTCAAATTAGAGGTATTTGCCAGTAGTAGGATTCCTTGTAATCCAAACAAAATAAGCAACAAAAGAAGATGCAGAAATCCTCATGTGCATTAAAAATTCAAAACCTTTATTGAGAAATGGATAAAATCCAAAGCACCAGAAATGCAGGACAAAAAAACAAAAGGGTTTGACAAGTGTCGGCTTGTGACCGTAATCATAAACCTGTTATACAATGATCCTATGGTAGTTTAAAAAGGGTAGTACTACTCACTCATTGGTTAATTAACAGGGAGGATTAAGACCTCCCCATTAACCCCTGACTCACCAAACCTACTTAAAAAGCTTGTGCCAGTGGGGTAGAATTGTAAATTCATTTCATAAGATATGTGTGCCCCATATATAAATACAAATCATTACATGCATAAATCCAGCTGAACGATTTCCATATTAATAGCCTATTGGCTATCAGTCTAAACGTGGCCATTCAGAATCTTAAATAATATTGGCCATGTCTAAAAGGCTGAAGTATCTATAGGTACACCCATATATGAATATGCGGTTTAATTTGGCTTATGGTTTAATGATGCATAGAAGCATTAATGGGTATGTATCCAGAAAAGGATAAAAGGACATATAATTTCCCTAAGAAACCTAGTGTTAAAAAAGTATATACACATTAAATGGCATAGCAGCATATCTATATATAATAAAGTATTGTCGCAGTTAATATACAAACATAGTAGGACATAGCAGTATATCTATATATAATAAAGTATTGTCGCAGTTAATGTACAAACATAGTAGGACATAGCGGTATATCTATATATAATAAAGTATTGTCGCAGTTAATGTACAAACATAGTAGGACATAGCGGTATATCTATATATAATAAAGTATTGTCGCAGTTAATATACAAACATAGTAGGACATAGCAGTATATCTATATATAATAAAGTATTGTCGCAGTTAATGTACAAACATAGTAGGACATAGCAGTATATCTATATATAATAAAGTATTGTCGCAGTTAATGTACAAACATAGTAGGACATAGCGGTATATCTATATATAATAAAGTATTGTTGCAGTTAATGTACAAACATAGTAGGACATAGCGGTATATCTATATATAATAAAGTATTGTTGCAGTTAATGTACAAACATAGTAGGACATAGCAGTATATCTATATATAATAAAGTATTGTCGCAGTTAATGTACAAACATAGTAGGACATAGCAGTATATCTATATATAATAAAGCATTGTCGCAGTTAATGTACAAACATAGTAGGACATAGCGGTATATCTATTTATAATAAAGTATTGTCGCAGTTAATGTACAAACATAGTAGGACATAGCAGTATATCTATATATAATAAAGTATTGTCGCAGTTAATGTACAAACATAGTAGGACAAAGCAGTATATCTATATATAATAAAGTATTGTCGCAGTTAATGTACAAACATAGTAGGACATAGCAGTATATCTATATATAATAAAATATTGTCGCAGTTAATGTACAAACATAGTAGGACATAGCAGTATATCTATATATAATAAAGTATTGTCGCAGTTAATGTACAAACATAGTAGGACATAGCGGTATATCTATATATAATAAAGTATTGTCGCAGTTAATGTACAAACATAGTAGGACATAGCGGTATATCTATATATAATAAAGTATTGTCGCAGTTAATGTACAAACATAGTAGGACATAGCAGTATATCTATATATAATAAAGTATTGTCGCAGTTAATGTACAAACACAGTAGGACATCCCAGTATATCTATATATAATAAAGTATTGTCGCAGTTAATGTACAAACATAGTAGGGCATAGCGGTATATCTATATATAATAAAGTATTGTCGCAGTTAATGTACAAACACAGTAGGACATAGCGGTATATCTATATACTGTATAATAAAGTATTGTCGCAGTTAATGTACAAACATAGTAGGACATAGCAGTATATCTATATATAATAAAGTATTGTCGCAGTTAATGCACAAACATAGTAGGACATAGCGGTATATCTATATATAATAAAGTATTGTCGCAGTTAATGTACAAACACAGTAGGACATCCCGGTATATCTATATATAATAAAGTATTGTCGCAGTTAATGTACAAACATAGTAGGACATAGCAGTATATCTATATATAATAAAGTATTGTCGCAGTTAATGTACAAACATAGTAGGACATAGCAGTATATCTATATATAATAAAGTATTGTCGCAGTTAATGTACAAACATAGTAGGACATAGCAGTATATCTATATATAATAAAGTATTGTCGCAGTTAATGTACAAACATAGTAGGACATAGCAGTATATCTATATATAATAAAGTATTGTCGCAGTTAACGTACAAACATAGTAGGACATAGCGGTATATCTATATACTGTATAATAAAGTATTGTCGCAGTTAATGTACAAACATAGTAGGACATAGCGGTATATCTATATACTGTATAATAAAGTATTGTCGCAGTTAATGTACAAACATAGTAGGACATAGCGGTATATCTATATATAATAAAGTATTGTCGCAGTTAATGTACAAACATAGTAGGACATAGCAGTATATCTATATATAATAAAGTATTGTCGCAGTTAATGTACAAACATAGTAGGACATAGCAGTATATCTATATATAATAAAGTATTGTCGCAGTTAAATGCGGCCACATGATCAGGGATGAAAACAGAGAGGGCAACGACCAGAGATGATTCATACACATGTGTAAGACCAGAACGTGTAAAGGGTAACAGTGTGTATGGAACAAGCAAGACCCCAACACTCAGGGATACAATGTAATATAAAGAGTGTGAGAGATAATGAACATAGGCATACATATGTATACAGGGAGTGCGGAATTATTAGGCAAGTTGTATTTTTGAGGATTAATTTTATTATTGAACAACAACCATGTTCTCAATGAACCCAAAAAAACTCATTAATATCAAAGCTGAATATTTTTGGAAGTAGTTTTTAGTTTGTTTTTAGTTTTAGCTATTTTAGGGGGATATCTGTGTGTGCAGGTGACTATTACTGTGCATAATTATTAGGCAACTTAACAAAAAACAAATATATACCCATTTCAATAATTTATTTTTACCAGTGAAACCAATATAACATCTCAACATTCACAAATATGCATTTCTGACATTCAAAAACAAAACAAAAACAAATCAGTGACCAATATAGCCACCTTTCTTTGCAAGGACACTTAAAAGCCTGCCATCCATGGATTCTGTCAGTGTTTTGATCTGTTCACCATCAACATTGCGTGCAGCAGCAACCACAGCCTCCCAGACACTGTTCAGAGAGGTGTACTGTTTTCCCTCCTTGTAAATTTCACATTTGATAATGGACCACAGGTTCTCAATGGGGTTCAGATCAGGTGAACAAGGAGGCCATGTCATTAGATTTTCTTCTTTTATACCCTTTCTTGCCAGCCACGCTGTGGAGTACTTGGACGCGTGTGATGGAGCATTGTCCTGCATGAAAATCATGTTTTTCTTGAAGGATGCAGACTTCTTCCTGTACCACTGCTTGAAAAAGGTGTCTTCCAGAAACTGGCAGTAGGACTGGGAGTTGAGCTTGACTCCATCCTCAACCCGAAAAGGCCCCACAAGCTCATCTTTGATGATACCAGCCCAAACCAGTACTCCACCTTGCTGGCGTCTGAGTCGGACTGGAGCTCTCTGCCCTTTACCAATCCAGCCACGGGCCCATCCATGTGGCCCATCAAGACTCACTCTAATTTCATCAGTCCATAAAACCTTAGAAAAATCCGTCTTGAGATATTTCTTGGCCCAGTCTTGACGTTTCAGCTTGTGTGTCTTGTTCAGTGGTGGTCGTCTTTCAGCCTTTCTTACCTTGGCCATGTCTCTGAGTATTGCAGCTCTGAAATATGGCCAAACTGGTGGCAAGTGGCATCTTGGCAGCTGCACGCTTGACTTTTCTCAGTTCATGGGCAGTTATTTTGCGCCTTGGTTTTTCCACACGCTTCTTGCGACCCTGTTGACTATTTTGAATGAAACGCTTGATTGTTCGATGATCACGCTTCAGAAGCTTTGCAATTTTAAGAGTGCTGCATCCCTCTGCAAGATATCTCACTATTTTTGACTTTTCTGAGCCTGTCAAGTCCTTCTTTTGACCCATTTTGCCAAAGGAAAGAAGTTGCCTAATAATTATGCACACCTGATATAGGGTGTTGATGTCATTAGACCACACCCCTTCTCATTACAGAGATGCACATCACCTAATATGCTTAATTGGTAGTAGGCTTTCGAGCCTATGCCACTTGGAGTAAGACAACATGCATAAAGAGGATGATGTGGTCAAAATACTCATTTGCCTAATAATTCTGCACTCCCTGTATATATATATCTCGCATAGGAGGGATAGGTATAAGGTGTTAGATAGAGAGGCACCCATAAACATATTTGGGCCTAAAGCATATAATACCCTATATTTATAATTTCATTGCCAGTGGTTGATCAGATCAAATTCTGAATTAAGCTTGAATATCCAGAATGTTTCTTGCTTGGCTAAAAGCCTATTTTTGTCACCCCCCCCTGAGGGGGTCTCCTGATGGCTTCAATTGCCCTCCACTTAAAGGATCTCACATCCCCATCGTGTACCTCAATGAAGTCTCACAGTATTATCTGCCTCATCCCAAGGTAGTGAGTTAATTTGTAATAAACCAACAGAACACACAGCGGAGGGCAAATTATATCTGCAAGAATTAAACAGACCAATATGAAATATATCATCATTATCCTGTTTCAGGGTATAATCAGGTACCTAGATATTAATAAGATATTCCTCACATATTTCTTCTAGTACCAAGTAAAATACTAGAAAGTGAGTGTACTCACACAGCTTCATTCACTCACACAGCTTCATTCACTCACACAGCTTCATGCTTCTCATATTTCCCATATTCTATATTTTATAACTGCACAATGCTTTCCAAGTCTCAACAGGTAAAGTGTTATTATAAAGAGATGATCTTCTAGAGATGTGAGGAAACTCAGAGAAGTTCTGCATAAAGTTAAAGTAGGCTATATTCACTCTTCAGTCTGCCCAGAACTCATTCACTAAAGCTTTCCTCCCCATTCCTTACTAAATACATACACAAGGAAATAAAGAGACTGGAGAGGCTGAAGTCAATGCTTAGTGAATCTAGCACAATGACTGGAGAGATTTATATATAATTTAGTTCATAACAAGACATGAAAGTTTGTTAATAGAGACAAAATGTATGAAGCTCTGGCTGTATTGTGTGTTTAGTAATATCTGTTATGGTCTTCACAAAAGGGAATAATAAACTCATCTGTTAACATTCTTACTTTATGCTATTAATACTGTTTAATCAAATCTCCTCTTAAGGTTTAGACCAATGATCTTGCTTCTCCCATTAAACTACATAAACAATTCCTGTTCTCTATGGGCTTCTCCAGCTTTACCCAGGCAAATAATTCACTAAAGTATAAAGAGATGAGTGCGCTTTATAGAATTAGCTGCTTAGACTAACAGAGGGGATGGAGACGGAAGTTGGGTTTTAATTAATTTAGCTGATTGTATACACCCCCTGCACTCTGTATATTTTGTTATGTATCACATGAACTTATTTATGGGGGGTAAATACACTTTATACAGTGATTTCTCTTTACAAATGAAGTTTCTGCTCTGAACTACAGACTCTGTTCAGATGCTAATGAGATGCAGACTGAGGAGTGGTTCATTAACATATCAACTGACAACCAATCAGGAAGTCCCACTACTTACCTGTTGTGTATATAAACCACACACCTGGCCACTTTCTGCAGATGCTGTCTGTAAATCAGTGGCTTTGGTTTTTATTACATTTATTAAATATTTGTATGCAAGTTACAACTGAATACCAGGACCGGACTCCATTCATCTTTTCAGGTAATTATCAAATAATTTTACATCAGAACACATCTGTCTCTCCTACCTTTTGTAATTACTGTGTCATTGACTAACATTGAAGATACATGAAACTTAATTTTTATTTTTCATGATTTAGAAAGAGGATGTAATTTTAACTAATTTTCCAGTTTACTTTTATTATCTAATTTACTTCATAATCTTGATATCCTTTGTTGAAAAGCACCTCAAAAAAGGCTCAGGAGCTGCTGATTGGTAGCTGCACATGGATACCTTGTGTTATTGGGTCACCAGTGTGCATTGCTATTTCTTCAACAAAGGATACCTAAAGAATAAATCAAATTAGATAAAATAAGTAAATTGTAAATTGTAGTTGTTTAAAATTGTATTTTTTATCTGAATTATGAAAAAAAAATGTGGGTTTTATGTCCCTTTAATATGGATACAGACACTTGCTGCATGTATAGCTCACTTATCTTTCAGTTGTCTATTCATATTATTTTTTTTAAATCAATTTTATCTTATTTCCTTTTGAATATTTGTATATTTTAAAATTGTAGTTTAAAGGGATTGGATAAAAAATGCTATTGTATGTGTCATTATGCATGCAGTTACATTTAATAAAACGACACTTAGCAATATTATATCAATTTGATAAAAATCACATAACAAAATTGTATCATCCTAATTATCTTAAAAAAAAAAGATAAAATACGTTTCCATTTATATTATGTTCCAGGTCTTGACATTTTTGTTCTGGTATTAAATAGCAGAAATAAAAAATAAAAATAGATATACTTTTCTTCTGGAATATTCTCCAAGGCTAATATACATACACAGGATTTACTAATATATCTGAGTTAGCTTTATAAGATTGTTTACTGAGTTAAATGCTACTATATTTTGATGCAATTCTATTCAGTTTTTATAGAAAACCAATGGTGCCCTTTTTCTGAATACCACACCTTCTAGTGCTACAAACCCATAGATAATTACCAAATCAATAGCTGCTCTGCACTTACCATGAGTATTGGGTGTGACTTGTTATGCTGATAACGTGCTAAAGGCTGTGTCAGACAGTTTAGTACCAACACCCCGACAGCTTGAGGATAGTGTCACGTATATGAAATTGGATTGTGACCCAACTAACATTGTCTGTAAAAATCTTACTAAATTTCTTTATATGGGTATATCTAATAATTTGCTTACAAAGAAATTGAATGATTTTTTTACTTACAAGGTTTCCTATAGTGCCTGTCTTTTATGTGGTCCCCAAGGTTCATAAAAGATTGATAGATCCCCCTGGGAGACCCATTGTGGCAGGGATTGATTCCCTTTTGAGTCCCACTGCCCAGTTCCTTGATAAGGTGCTCTCTCCTATGGTTACACAGGGTAGATCTAACATTAGGGATACTGGGCATTTCATTGAGTCTATCTCCAAATTTAATGATTTGGGGGGAGACGTCATACTGTCTACTTGGGACGTTACTTCCCTTTATACCGTCATACCCTATTCAGTGGGTATTGACTGTATCAGTAACGTTTTAGCCAGGAATAATCAATATAGCCATAAACAGCAGGATTGGCTTATTCAATTACTTGATTTGGTGCTCACAAATAATTTCTTTTTGCATGATAAACAGTTTTACATGCAAAAGACAGGGACGGCTATGGGGTCCATTGTGGCCCCAGCCTATGCTGGTTTGGTCATGGACTCCATTGAAGAAAGAGTGGTATATGGTCATCCACTATTTGCTAAACACTGCCAGGGGTGGTTCCGCTACATTGATGACTTGTTCATCGTTTGGCGGGGCCCCCCTGATAAATTATTGCAGCTTAAGAATAATATTGAGAGTGCGGTTCCTTTTCTCAAATTCAGTTGTAAACAAGATGACCACAGGGTGGAGTTCTTGGATACCATGGTGTTGAAACAAGATGGCATACTTACCAATGACTTATTAGTAAAAAGCTCTGACTGCAATACCTTACTACATCGTAAAAGCTAACATCCCCCAAGAGTGTTTGACAGCGTCCCCAAATCCCAATTGATCAGAGTAGATAGGATAGTCTCTGGCCCTAAGATGAGACTGATTAGGTCAGCCGAAATGAAGAATAAATTCGTTAAGAGGGGTTATCACAGTCAGAAACTAGAAGAAGTGGAGAAATCCATTAGGATACCCCCTAAGAGACCTACTACACATGTTACTAAAAGATTCAATTTTGTCACTTAATATAATACAATGAGTCAAAAAGTTTATAATATTATCAAGAGACACTGGCCATTATTAAAGGAAGCTTGTCCAGACATTGAGGAATTCCAAACCACCCCAAGAGCCACTTACCGTAGGGGTAAAACCTTAGGTAAAAGATTGGTAAGATCTATGCCCAACCCGGTTTCCAACAGCCAAGGGGAACATAGGTTTTTTGGTAAACCTAAAAATGGTACATTTCCATGTTTAGGTTGTGGTCAGTGTGGCAATGTTATTAAAGGTGACTCCATTTCTAACCCATATACTGGAGAGAAATTTTCAATAAAGGGTTATTACACATGCAACTCCACTCACGTGGTGTATGCGCTTAAGTGCCCGTGTGGGTTATTATACATTGGTGAGATGACCTAGAGAGTCAGGGAACGCATTTGCCAACACAAATCCACTATCAGAAATGAGAAAATATCAAATCTCCCGGTACCAGCACATTTTCTAGAGAAAGGCCATCAAATTAATCAACTTAGATATATGGTCATTGACCAGGCCCCTAGACGCATTAGAGGGGGTGACAGGGTTTAGGATTTATTATACAGAGAGGCTAGGTGGATTTGGAGATTAGATACTATGTATCCCAAAGGATTAAATCGGGAATTTGACTTGCTTCCCTTTATTTAATGTGTTGCTTTTTTCTTGCCTTGTCTGTGTTTCTTTCTTTAAGAAATATTGATTTATGTTATATTTGACAGGTCCTATGTAACTAACTAATGCATGTCATTTTTACATTGGTGTGGTAGAATAAGCAACTTGCTGCACTTGTTTTTAATTGGTGATCATTTCAATTCAGGAGTGAAAGGGTTAAATGTGAGTGATGATGTATTGGAGGTCATGTGTGATCTCTTTGTGAGTAACCCCTCCCCATGAAGTTGTAATTGGTCACCTGTGTCTATAATTGCTTGACATATTCACTTGTTTGTTAGCTTGATAAAGGGGCAGGAGCCCCGAAACGTTGCTCAATAAAGGTGATGTTGCTCCACATATTGATTTTAATCCTTCAGAGACAAAAAACTGTCAAATGATTTATCTACAAAAATCTCCATAGATGTAAATGGTGAATTTTGTATATAAATCATTTGATAAACTTTTTTAAAGGATTGGAGCTGACCCCATAGTGACATGTTTGCTTAGTAATATTGGTTGACAAAAGACTCAAGTCTATTAAGTTCAATACATATTAGATTCTCTCTCATATTTCTCTCCAGAGAAGTTCTGCATAAAGTTACAGTAGGCTATATTCATTCTTCAGTCTGCCCAGAACTCATTCACTAAAGCTTTCCTCCCCATTCCTTACTAAATACATACACAAGGAAATAAAGAGACTGGAGAGGCTGAAGTCAATGCTTAGTGAATCTAGCACAATGACTGGAGAGATTTATATATAATTTAGTTCATAACAAGACATGAAAGTTTGTTAATAGAGACAAAATGTATGAAGCTCTGGCTGTATTGTGTGTTTAGTAATATCTGTTATGGTCTTCACAAAAGGGAATAATAAACTCATCTGTTAACATTCTTACTTTATGCTATTAATACTGTTTAATCAAATCTCCTCTTAGACCAATGATCTTGCTTCTCCCATTAAACTACATAAACAATTCCTGTTCTCTATGGGCTTCTCCAGCTTTACCCAGGCAAATAATTCACTAAAGTATAAAGAGATGAGTGCGCTTTATAGAATTAGCTGCTTAGACTAACAGAGGGGATGGAGACGGAAGTTGGGTTTTAATTAATTTAGCTGATTGTATACACCCCCTGCACTCTGTATATTTTGTTATGTATCACATGAACTTATTTATGGGGGGTAAATACACTTTATACAGTGATATTTCTCTTTACAAATGAAGTTTCTGCTCTGAACTACAGACTCTGTTCAGATGCTAATGAGATGCAGACTGAGGAGTGGTTCATTAACATATCAACTGACAACCAATCAGGAAGTCCCACTACTTACCTGCTGTGTATATAAACCACACACCTGGCCACTTTCTGCAGATGCTGTCTGTAAATCAGTGGCTTTGGTTTTTATTACATTTATTAAATATTTGTATGCAAGTTACAACTGAATACCAGGACCGGACTCCATTCATCTTTTCAGGTAATTATCAAATAATTTTACATCAGAACACATCTGTCTCTCCTACCTTTTGTAATTACTGTGTCATTGACTAACATTAATATGAATACAGACCCTTGTTGCTATTGCTCACTTATCTGTCTGTTTTATTCTGGATCATTTGTTTTATTAAATCAGTTGTATCTTATTTCCTTTAGAATATTTGTATATTTTAAATTGTAGTTTAAAGGGGATGGTTAAAAAAATGCTACTGTATGTGTCATTATGCAGTTACATTTAATAAAACAACACTTAGCAATATTATATCATTTTATCATCCTTATTATTTTATAGTATGCTCCACATCTTAATATTTTTGTTTTGGTATTAAATAGGAGAAATACAAATATGTATTTTGCAATAAACTAAAAAAAAAAAGTAAAATCTGTTTAAATGTAAATAAAATATAACCTAATAACATATTTAAACCTATTTAAATGATGTTCTTTAACACAGTATACAAGTTTAGTGTTTTATAAAGTGCTGCTTGCTCAGGATAGCGATCTGATTTACTCAGCAACAAGCACTTCTGCACAATAGAAGATTTGGAAATATCTTCTTCTAGACAGATTGGAAAAAAAAACAGACACCAATGTCCCTTTAATTCTTGAAATATTTATGGAATCTTTTGATTTTAGACGGGTATAAATAGCTGCCCTGATATTAAACAGACCCTGTACTACAATCCCTAGAGAGGCCAACAAACAATAACCTAAGTTTACCAACTGCTGCAAATGACATAAACCAGTTATTTGATTTGCAGCACTTATATGTTACATATGGAACAAATTTGTGTAATCAAATGGATTCTGGCGCTGACCTTCACAGTGACAGTGAATGTAATGACACAATGTGAGGGACTTAAGGACCCACTAGATGTGACACAATCTCTCTCTTTATTTTCAGAATGGCCTCTACCATCCTAGAGACGACAAAGACGACAGCGAACTGCATCCTGCAGCTGGCCTCACTGATAGCCAAGTATATGGTGAGGATGCAAATCACAGAGCAGTTTGATCCTATTAGACATCTTGGTAAAGGCTCCTATGGAAATGTCCTGCTTGCTGCACACAAGGAATCAGGTACCTTATATAATGTTGTACAGGGATAAAATAGCCCAATAAATGTTTTTTATTTATTTCTATAATTAAGTTCTATAAAAATGTAATTAAGGATATTTTATTATTTCTTAGGTAAAACTGTGGCCCTAAAAATGCTGGCAAAGAATATGAACAGAGGAGAAAACTTCCTGATGGAATTTGCTACATCTCTGTGCCTCACCTCACATCCACATATCATTGGGACCTATGCTGTGGCCTTCGATACAATCAGTCACTTTGTGTTTGTTCAAGAAGTAGCGACGGCTGGAAGCCTCTTGTCCATCATACGCCCCAAGGTGCGTTATTAGCAGGGCCTTATGGAATGAATCTATTTATAGTTAATTTATTTATACTTTTATTATGGAAATCAAATACATAATCAAACCTAATAACATAATATTATTAATTTGCTATATTTAGCCTCAGATTTTCTGGTCTTTCATTTATTTATTTTTATCTTTATAATAAATTCTATTCAATACTCATTAAAACAAAATAATTCACTTGGATTTTCTTTAAGCAAAATTTATTTTTATTTTTTAAATATTTAAAATAAAAGCCATTATATAACATGTTTTTTTATTTCCCTACAGTTTGGTTTAGAGGAGGAAATAGTGAAGCGATGTGTGCTACAACTTGCTAGCGCTCTCCAGTTCATGCACGACAAAGGATTTGTTCATCGGGATATAAAACCAGACAACATTCTGCTAATGGACAGGGAATGCCACTGTATTAAGTTGGCAGATTTTGGACTGACCCAGCTCCAGGGAACTAATGTACCATCTATGTCTAGGGTCATACCCTACATGGCTCCAGAGCTTTGTATCCTTGGACAAAACTGGGGGTTATTATTACACCCCAGCCTGGATGTGTGGGCATTTGGGGTATTAATATATATTGCCCTTACTGGTTCCTTGCCTTGGTATGGTGCTGTGGCTTGTGATGACAAATACAGAACCTTTGTGCTGTGGCAAAATAAGAAAACCCCACAAGTACCCACTGAATGGCAAATGTTTACTCCTGAAGCCAGACAAGTCTTCTGCAGAATGTTATCACTAAATCCCATGGAGAGGTGCTCTGCGTGGGAAGTTTCAGCATATGTGCACTTGCCATGGAAGGTTCCCTCACAAAGCATTTCAGGCATTTCTACTGATACCAACTGAATTTAAAAATAACAATGCAGCTAATTTACAAACTCCATCCTTTTGTGGCTTTGAACCAGGATTATTTATTAATGCAGGAGCTCTGGATGCAACCACATAATGTCACAATTTGTCAACAAGAGGCTGAGATTGGATATTCACATGGTGGCCATCTCATGATGAAGATCAGTGTTGTATTTTTAAGGTAAGTAGTTTTATTAAATGTATGAAGGTGAGTGAGTTCCATGCCAAGTTTTTTTCTTTGGTTTTCTTTACATAGGTAAATAAAGCTAGTATTTTACTGAGTAAAATCAAAATTACTATAAGTAAGAAATTGAGTATTGTAGGCAAGGGAGATGGAATGCCCCCCCCCCTGTCATGTTACAAGTTTCCGTCCTCCTCCTGAGCATGGGCAATAGCCTCTTCTTAATTTTAAGAACTGCTTTATGTCCATATCAATCCTTTTATCTATTCTCTACACAATACCTTGCAATTCTAAAATACATAACACATTAATTCCAGTGCAAAAGAATAATTGTTTTACTCTGTTTAATTTAATATTAATAGAATTCATTTCCATAAAAAGAAAACCGTAAAAAATAACTAACTTATCATTGCATTCATTTGTTAAATTCAATAATTCAAAATCATAAAACGTACATATATGCACAAGAAAAATAAGGAACATAAAAAGGAAGATGCTAATTAAATCATATGAATACAGGGACTTATTTCTAATTCGCAGTAGGGACCTCAGGACAGTGCTCTTACATTATAGAACTAGAGGCCGATTTATCAAATGTCGGACAGACATGATTCGCTGTAGAGAATCATGTCCGCCTGACAACGCTAAATGCCGACAGCATACGCTGTCAGCATTCATCATTGCACAAGCATTTCATATCTGATCGGGATGACTGCAGTCCGCCACCTCAGAGGTGGCAGACAAGTTAAGAAACAGCGGTCTCAAGACCGCCGCTTCTTAAATCCTGTTTCCAGCAAATAACAGCATCCGCTGCTTGATAAATGTACACCTTAGTCTGTCACTAGCAGTTGGGACTCATAATCACCACCGTAATGATTTTTTTGCACTTTACAAATAGTTGTACAAGAGAGAAAAAATAATATTTTTATGGTGGCACATACTGATTAAATACGCTGTAATCAACTGTTTTTATACATTTTACTATATTTTGTTATATATTCACTAAAGATTAAATAATTGTATAAATATTACATTAAATATATTGTATATATTTATATTATATATATTAAACTAGTTGCTGAAACTATTAACTCGCTGAAATCCCCCTGCAACATCACAAACTGAAAATTACAAATGGCTGAACTCATTAAGATTCGCCCTTGCCCTTCGTCACACTTGCGAGTTGCAAGATCATCTCCATAATAGCAGCCTTTATCTTATAACTTCTTGAAGCATAGAAAGAGTTTCTCTGTAAAGTGGCATCTAGGCATGGGCTATAATTTGTTATTCATCAGCAGCATTCAGCTATTTTCAGCCAGGATTTATTAGTGTCAAATAAATACTGAATAACTAATTTCCCCCTATGTTTAATGGTACCCAAAAAAAACTTTAAAAACTTACAAAGCAAATGATCGAAAAAAGTAAAATAGTATAATCTCCTATAACATATGCACACAAGGAAACCTGAAAAAGATAAATACAATAAAATAAGAAATAAATAACAAAATAGTGCTGTAGTTATCGCTATCCAGTTCTTGTTTACTTGCATTGAGATACTTAATACAACTATACGTGTTTAAGGGCAGGGACACCCTATAATGAAAAACTAGAAAGTAAAGTGAGGCCGCTTTAAATTCCGAACAACGCTCCTTGCCCTCCATTAATGGATTTATTAATACATTTCTATGTCTGTTCAATTTCAGATTTTGTTTTTAGATTCTAAATTCAATAATTTAATAAAATACCCATACAGTTACATAGATACGGTAGGTGCATTTTTTTTTTTTTTTTTTTAAAGGAGCTTTATTGGAAAAAGAAAAATAAACAGACATTATACATGAAAGTCAATGGTATGGTAGGTGCATTTTTTATGTACTTATAAAGATGAATATAAAGATGGATTACCAACATAAGGCAGGGGGTGTATTATCTTTATCTTGACCCTGTGCTAACAGCAGCACAGTCTGGTATTAAATGTTGAAGGTTATAAAGTTTACCATAGAATCTGAAGCAGACAATATTTACTTAGCGCTTCCTATACTTTGAATGGATAGCACCTGGTTCAATCTGTGTTTTACCTTTTTTTTTTAATGTGCTACAACAATCTGAGTTTTTCCCACTATATCAAACTTGGCTCCAATCTCACGTTAATGCATACCTTTGCATAAAGGGATATTCTACTTGAAAATGTTTATTGTTTAAAAAGATAGATAATCCCTTTATTTTGCCATTCTCCAGTTTTACATAACCAACATGGTTATATTAATATACTTTTTACCTCTGTTATTACCTTGTATCGATGCCTCTGCAGACTGCCCCCTTATATCAGTTCTTTTGACAGTCTTGCATTTTAGCAAATCAGTGTTGACTCATAAATAACTCTGTGGGAGTGAGCACAATGTCATCTATATGGCAGACATGAACTAGCATAATCTAGCTGTTAAAAACTGACAAAATGCACTGAGATAAGAGGCGGTCTTCAAGGACTTTGAAATTAGCATATGAGCCTACCTAGGTTTAGCTTTGAACAAAGAATACCAAGAGAACAAAGAACATTTGATGATAAAATTAAAATGGAAAGTTGTTTAAAATTACATGCTCTAGGGTATTATCTCTAGGAGTTCCGATGGAGGTGGAGCTACACAGGTGTGGCTGCACAGGTGTGCTACGCAGATGTGGCTCAGATTGCAGCTCCAGGCCCACAGAATCTGGCGGTGGAACCCCGCGCCTTGCTCCTGGCTAGTGAGCTACTATTCTTAGGCCAGCTAAAAAGAATTACTCCGGAACCCCTCACAGTGGCTTGTCATTCCACTGGCACTTGTCCCCATCTATTTGGACTTTTTATATAGGCAATACCTGCCTGTCTCTTCAACTTAACTTGGACTTTTTTGTTCTACCCTCCAGCTCCGCATTGAGACTTGGGTCTCCATTTACCTGCCCTATGGAACCTTTCTCTGTATAAGGTAAAAAAGCTCCCTTCCCCCCTCTATCCTCCAGTGGACTCTGATTGACGAATTTGGACCCCCTGTGCCTCTTTTTGAGTAGACCTGCTGCTGACCGGTGGTCTCACCTGCTGGGTTGCTGGCCGGCCTCTCTGCTTCTTCTCTCCCTCCCCCACCGGTGCTGCGTGGGAGGGGGGTGACTCTCGCCCTGGAGCGGACTGTTGGTGGGGAGGCTGTTCCTTTCTGGCTCGCGGCGGCGCCCAGTGAGACGCCGGTCTCTCTCCTCCCACCGACGCTGCGTGAGGAGAGCCAGCTGCGGAAGCCGCACTTCGCAGAGGTACTGAAAGATAGAGGCAACGATCTCCTCTGCGCCGAGGGATACAACACAGAGGTGAGCAGCAGAACCAATGATCAAAGGGGTGAGTCTCATTCATAGTTTACTAACTTTGACATTAACAACGACATTGTAACACGAGAACTTTTTAAGAGGGGGGAATTGAAGGAAAATGGAGGGGGCCATCAGGGCTTAAAAATCTGAAACATCCTACTAAGGAAGGCACTTGAATACGAGAGTTAAGAAGATCGTGGGACACATTGTAAACTATTGCAGGGACTACCAGCAAAACTAACCTGGCATAAAAATCCCAGACCGCTTACAGTGACTTAAAGACCAGCTATAAAAGGGAGGTCACAACATCAACTAAGAGATTTCCTTTTACTACACTTGATAAAAACAGTGATAGAAGGCCGTGGGATTACAAGCATACAATGATACACTAATCTACGTGTACTAATGGTCTAAAAACATATTGAAGCTACACTGAAAATAATTTCACTTGTTTTGGACTATTGGTTGATTTTTTTTTCTTTTTTCTGAAAGTTATAACCAATGATTGCTGCTCTTATCTATGCTTTACTCTTCTGAATGAGGATTGGTTATATTATAGGTTTTTAGGCTATTTAAATTGCATATACTAAAAGGTTAAAAGCAAATCTGTTTTATATATAGCTTACTGAATCATATAAATATTCTCTGAAAGAACACTGCTTGCTTAGATATAACTGAAATAAGTTTTGAATCATCATCTAGGCTAAACCATAGGAAATTATATCTAGTTTGGTATTTTCTCTATTTTTTCTAGAGTGGCTAAGCGATGATAAGACTAGGCTTACAAAAAAGTGTTACCTGTGTAGATTAACTGATATATATTTTTTCTAAGATCGCCCTAAAACTCTTTAAACACTCCCTTGTAAGTTATCTTATTTGCAGGATTAATTGAATTAAGGAGGTGAATTGCCTCATTTCACTGCTCTCTAAATATTGCCTGAGCTAGCAGCCTATACTAAAAATTTTCTGGCCCAGGCTTGATGCTCCTTTTGCTAGTTCAGGTATTGGGGTATCTCATTCCTTTTTAACGAGTTCAGCGATTGGTATAGGAAAATCCTTACACACAGGTAAATAAAAAAGTGGTATTCTACCTAGGTGCATAACGTTCTGAAAAACCTTCTGCCAAAGCTCTGGGTCATCCTTTTTTTTTAATTTGAATTTAAATCAGATTGATGCTTACTTATTAAAGCACATTACTCTGGTAATTTTTACTTACCTGAGTTTAGTCGTATACTAAAATAAACACTTTTTTTTTCATAAAGTCCAAGCGTAAAGCAAACATTTAGAGGCCTTAAATCAAAATTATTTTTTCCTGCTCTCCCCACATGGCTATATACTAGATTTCTAAGAGGACTGATTATGTTATAGGTTTCTAGGCTACTTATATTGCAGATACTAAAAGGTTAAAAGTAAATTTTTCACAGCTTACTGATTTATATAAATACTCTCTGAAAGAACACTGGTTGTTTAGATAAAACTGAAATAAGCTTTGAACTGCCTAGGTTAAACCACAGGAAATTATATTCAGTTTGGTATTTTTTCTATATTTCCATAGTGGCTAAATGATAAGACTAGGAATATGGGATAAGGTGTGTTACCTGTGTAGATTAGCTGATATATATTTTTTTTAAAGATCGCCCTAAAACTTCCAAACACCCCCTTGTAAGTTATCTTATCTGCAGGATTAATTGAATTAAGGGGGTGAGCTGCTCTTTAAATACTGCCTGAGATAGCAGCCCATATTAAAATTTTCTTTGGACCAGGCTTGATACCCCCTTTGCTAACTCAGCTACCTGGGTGTCCCACTTCTCTAAATGAGCTTAGTGACTGGTATAGGAAAATCTTCACATGCTGGCAAACAAAAATTTACATTCTACTTAGGTGTATAATCTCCTGAAAAACCTTCTGCCAAAGTTTTGGGTCACCCCTTTTTTTTTTTTTTTTTTAATTTGAATTTAAATTAGATTAATGCTCACTTATTAAAGCACATTACCCTGGTAATTCTCACTTACTTGAGTTTAGCTGTACACTAAAATAAACACTCTTCTTCATAAAGCCCAAGTGTAAAGCAAACACTTAGAGGCCTTAAATTAAAATTACATTTTCTTGCTCTTTCCACACGGCTATATACTAGATTTTTTAAATTATTACTTTTACTCTCGACTCACCCTTTTCTCACCACTCTACCACACCTGGTACATGGATAAGTTTCTTGGCATCTCTGCCAAAACACCTTCCCCAACTATGGCAGTAAGACATAGGGACAGAAAGCCTAAGGGCACGCAAGATCCAGTTGTCGATGCCCAATCTACCATGATAAACACAGCTGCACCTGAAGCATTGAACATTCAAACTTTGGTTGTCAGTATCTCAGAGGCCCTCTCCCCCAAGTTTGATGCTTTAAAAGCAGAAATTAAACAAGATATAACGGCTTTAACACAAGAAATTAGACAATTTTCAGTAAGGTTACAGGAGGCTGAGCAGAGAGTGTCTGATTTGGAGGACCTCACTACCTCATATGGCTCTAAATTCGAAAACATGAGTACAAGTATTCAAAAAACCTTATCTAGGCTGGAAGACCTAGAAAATCGTAGTAGAAGGAACAACATTAGAATAATAGGTCTCCCAGAAGAAAGCCAGTATGGGGACTTGGTCCTCTTTATCTCGGACACTCTCACTAAAGCTCTCAAATTTCCGGCGACACACCGTCAAGTCCTGGTAGAGAGTTTACACAGGCTTGGTCCACCCCGTACATCTAATAATAATTCTATCAGACCTAGACCTATAATTGCCAAACTACTTAACTATCAAGACAAACTTAAATTTTTACAACAATTCCGTAAAACTCAGCCACTTATTATTGATGGTGCTAAAATTTTAATTTTTCAGGATTTCTCGGCTGAGACAGCCTTAAAAAGGAAAGATCTGGCACCAATGTGCACTAAATTTATTAAACATGGCCTGGATGCCACCATAATTTTTCCTGCTAAACTTAAAGTAACAGTGAAGGATGTTACATATTTTTTTGCGGAGGCTGCCGCAGCAGAGACATTTTTTACAACTTTGGACTTATCAGTACCAAAGGGGTTAGCTCTGGCAGAGTAGGCCTAATCATGGGTACAATTCCTTTATTTAGAGATAGATGGGGCACTTAGGGAAATTGCCTGAGCTCCCCCCCTCCTCCTTTTGGGGGTCTCACTGTGGTCCCCCTTTTTTTTTTTTTTCTTCTTCCCCCTTTTTTTTTTTTTTCCTCTTTCTCTTCTTCTCCCTCCTTGCTGCTTCACCGCAGAGTAGGTTTAAAACTACAAGAAAATAGAAAAACGTAGGATTGTATCATGGAACGTGGGAGGGATTTCTACCCCTATTAAGCGAAAAGCTATACTGACACAATTAATGAAGATAGGGTTAATCCAAGAAACACACCTTAACTCAGAGGAATCCTCTAAACTCAAAACCTCATGGGTTAAAGAAGTGTTCTTTTCACCAAGTATTGGTAAAAAAAGGGGAGTAGCTATCTTAATAGGGAAAAAAGCCCAAATCGAGGTTGTGCACTGCGAGCCCGATCCGGAGGGAAAATTCGTTCTATTAAAAATAAAACTCGCCCATGATACCTTTACACTATGTAATATATATGGCCCTAATACTCTTGACATAGAATTTTGGAATAAAATACAATCTAAATTATTACTGTATAGTCAGGGACACCTCATTATTGGTGGGGATTTTAATATGGCGCCGCAATGTCCATTAGACAGGCTTCGAGAAACCACGAAACAGAAAAAGGATAATTTAGAATTTAAAATGATCAAGAAAATAAAACAAAATTTAGCACTACGGGATATATGGCGTATTCAAAACCCTGATGTACAGGAATTTACTTGTCTTTCAAAAGCACATAAAACCCTCTCACGAATAGACTTATTCCTTATAGATGAGCGTATAGGGCCTACAACCGTGCAAGCAAGAATCCTTCCCATGACAATATCAGATCATGCCCCCATTTCTTTGCATATTCAGATGAAACGGCCGCAAATTAAATCTTTGCGATTTTTTTTTCCACATTACTTAGTAACGGATATGAAATTTAAAACTCATCTCAGGTCAAAATTTGAGGAATTTATACAGTTCAACCATGAATATATTGAACGCCCAGAATTACTCTGGGATACCGCCAAGGCGGTTCTCAGAGGAGAAATATTAACCTATAATATCGCTCTAACTAAAAAATTAAAGACAAGAGAAAAAGAAATAAATAAGGCACTATCTAACTCGTATAATAAATTCTTACTGCATAAAAATGCCTCAAACTGGGCTAAGTATGTGCGAGCCAAAGAAACTAGGGACACATTTATCTTAACTCAACAAGTGCAGAAAGAACTAAAAACTCAGGCTAAATTCTACAGATTTGGGAACAAATCTGGAAAGATGTTGTCTAGATTGGTTAATAATGAAAAAAAATATCCGTATATTGAAGAACTCTTAGATAAGGGAAAGCGAATTTTAGATCCTGATAGGATTGCAACTATATTAGTGAAATATTATCAAAATGTATATTCTGATAAGGGTTATGACCAAGATAAATCTGCAGAGTTTTGGAATAAGATTGTTAGCCCATCATTAACTGATGAATGCATCATCGGCCTTAATGCTCCTATATCGGTCCAAGAAGTAAAGTTGGCAATCTCTAAATCACCGATTAATAAGGCGGCTGGTCCGGATGGACTACCTAGCGAATTCTACAAAATACTAGTTGAAGAAAGTGCCCCATATTTAACAAACTTATATAACGAATATTATATTAAAGGCAAACCAGTCTCAGCCTCATTTTCCTTCTCCCACACAACCTTAATCCTTAAAGCAGGAAAAGATCCTAGGCTTAAAGAATCATATAGACCAATAGCCCTACTTAATTCAGACTACAAGATCTTAATGTCTATCTTAGCATCTAGACTACAGTTAATTCTGCCCAAAGTGATTCATCTGGATCAAGCCGGCTTTATGAATGGACGAAACTCCTCGGCCAAAATTAGGGAGGTATTGGTTACTTTGGAATACTACGAAAAGATCTTAGCGGGGAGAGAGGAAGACCCTGGGGCATCAGATACCGCTATTCTGTCCATTGATGCAGAAAAAGCATTTGATTCTGTTACATTTAAACATCTTAACACATCTCTGTTGAAATTTGGAATTAAGGGAAAATTCCCCCAATTCGTAGAGAGTCTTTACAAAAGATCAGCTACAAGCTTGATAACTAATGGTATGATATCTCCATCAATAACTCTTGAAAGAGGAACGCGCCAGGGCTGCCCTCTCTCCCCGCTTTTGTTTAACATTGCCATTGAACCCTTGGCCATTATGATAAGGCAAAGTTTAGAGGGAATAAAGATCCTAAATCATGAGATGAAAATAGGTTTGTATGCAGATGATGTCTTGTTGTATTTATCAAATACCAAGGTTAATATTCCAAAACTGATGCAGATAATTGACCAATTCCGTACCTTCTCAGGGTATAAAATAAATGCATCTAAATCAGAAATCCTCTGGATCCGCAGGAGTAAGGATTCATGTTTGGAGAATCCATTTAAAAGAGTAATAGAATCATTTAAATACCTAGGAATAATTATTCCTGCAAACTCAGATTTGGTATATGAGCTTAACATTCCCCCAATTATTAACCAATTTAAGGAAAAACTTAGAACTTGGCAAAGTCTGCCACTTTCAATCTCAGGAAGGATAGCATTGGTCAAAATGATCCTCCTCCAGAAATTACTATATATCCTGCAGAATATTCCAGTAATCCTTTTTGAAAGAGATATACGCATGATCAATGGCCTAATCAGACAATTTCTCTGGCAAGGGAAAAGAGCACGAATATCTCTTAATAAACTTACCCTTCCACATGATTATGGGGGCTTAGCACTCCCAGACATTAGCGCATACAATCTTAGTTTTTTAGCGCGAATAGTTTCGGGTTGGATTCTGTCTAAAGATTACATTCTAAATAACCAACTGGAAGCTAATATATGTGATCCATACCATACTTTATCCCTTATACATTCACCCCCTAAGGAGCTGCCCCTAGAAATTAAAAAATTAAAAGTTATCTATAATCCTATCAGGGCATGGTGGAAAATTGCAAAAATTCTTTCAATTAACTTTAAGGCTTCGCACTACCTTCCCCTGATAGGGAATCCAAAATTCCAACCTGGATTACATTCTGAGGTTTTTAATAGATGGCATACGAAAGGGCTAAATAGAATGATCTTGCTGATAGGAAAATTATTAAAACATTTGAAGCACTGAAAAGAGAATTTACTCTGCCTAACAAAGACTTCTTTGCCTACTTACAGGTAAGGCATTTCCTGGCTGAAATAGTCAGAGAAAAGGGCTGGGGTTGAAAACTAGGCAAGGTGGAAAACTGGCTTACACTTATGAAGGCTGATTACATGTCTATCTCTGTGGCCTATCAATTATTGGTTGGCAGTAGGGGCAACTGTAACCTGTCAAGGATTGCTGAAACATGGACTCTATTTCTACCACAGAATAGGGTCGACTCAAAAATCCTGCAACATTCTATAGGAAAAGTGGCTAAAATAACCTTGTCTGCCACACAGGGCATACTTCACTCCGGAGATGGGCTTTAAGGTGCACAACCTGGGTTTTAACAAATGCCCGAAATGTTCTCTCCCAGCTGCTAATATAGTGCATATGTTCTGGTCTTGCCCAAAAGTGAGAAATACCTGGCACAAACTTGAATATTGGCTGAATAAGGTATTGAAGATTCCACCTATATCTTTTACTTTATTTCAGATCATACTATGTATTGACAATTTAATTAAACATCATCCTAATGATAAATTGATATCTATCTCTATTTTAGCCACTAGATATTTAATATGCAAAAAATGGAAAATGCGCTCGGTACCAAGTGTGCAGGAAATTCAAAACTGCCTCAAGAAACAATGCTTATTAGAACAAAAAGACACAGACATTAACAACGAAGAGGACATTAGGAAATTTTTTAATAAATGGGCAATATATATTAAATCACTACCCGAAAATGATAGAGATTATATAATCTTTCCTTTCCAAAATTCAGAAATGATCCTGTTAGGTATTTGGTAGAGGGAGCAGCAGGGAAGGGGATTTTATCCCTTTTTTTTTTTTTTTTTTTCTCTTCTTCTTTTTTAAGATTTTGGTTGATTATTTTATTTTTACTTTTTTTTCCGATCAAAAATAGAAAATCCCAACGCAGGGCGACTTAAGGGAATAAGATTTTGTTTTCAGTTTTAGACTTGAAGGAAGATAATACTTGCTTTTTTACAGGTAGGAGAAACTGTGGGTTAAATATTATTTTACATAGCTTGCTTCTGTTTTCTTCTGCTGAAATTATTTGAACTTCAAGATGAGGACAAGTGTTTTTTGTTTTTCATCTCCTTAAATATTGCCATGAACTGAATTTGTATTACTGCATAATGTCACCCTCTGTTGGTTAATAAAAAAGAATATAAAAAAAAAAATTACATGCTCTATCTGAATCATAAAAGTTTAATTTTGACTAAACTGTCCCTTTCAGACTACAATATTGCCCAATGCTTTCATGTCTGTTTTTGGCCTTTTTATGGCTATTGCCCCAGACTGATTTATACAAAACCCAAGCTCTGAATCCGGTTCCAGTAACATATCTACAAATGTCTGTAAATATTAGCAAATAGGGATTTATAGAATACAAAGGTTCCAGGTATCCAGCACGTTAAATGTTTGGCTTTGTTCACTTAAGTTTCGTGTTCCTGGCCACAAGGAAAATGCTGTATCCAGTTTAATATACATTTGTTCAGTCTATAATACATAAATAATTCCATACACAGATCTTTGTGAAATCAATAAGCACATACTAGTTTATTTGAATGAGAGGGGTATCATTGCCAAAAGAAGCATTCGAAGCCTTACATTTTTGTTCAATAACTCTCCAGGTGCATCAGACACACAGAGAGAATGTGATGTAAGTTACATTTGTCTTTGTATAACCTCTGCAAAGTCAAACACAGGATGAACTAGTGGAACCTAATGAGTTGGGTCTAAGCTATCTGTTTTCTTAAACAGATATATTTATTGTGGTTATCCATACCTGCCCTAACAAAGCTCATCCTGAGCAAGCTGGTGTATTTTAGCAAGTAAGAGATAACGGAGGATCCTCTAAGGGCTAGATTACAAGTGGAGAGCTAATTTGTTGAGCACCCGAAAATGGGCAAATTTGACCATTTGCGAGTGTGCGATAAATAACCAGCCATTACAAATGGCTGGTTATTGGTACCGCAAGCTCGGAGTAGCAATTAGCTCTTAAAAAATTAACCAGAGGTCAGACATCTGGTTAATTTTTAAAATGTGCCCAGACTGGCCCCCAAAAAATGTGTGTAGTGCCTATTAATAAATAAAAATTGTGGCATCTTTTTAAAAACATACACATAACTGCACTAGGCAGTTTTTGGGGGCTAAAGCTGGCGGATGTGGGGTGTTTACATAAAAGTGCCTTTACATAGTGGTCTATGGGAACTGTTCTATGTAAATATATATGTATATGATTATATAAATATATATTTATGTGTTTTTATTTGTATATACACATATTAACACATAAATGTATATATCCATAAATATATATATTTTACATTTTCTGTGTAACTTACCCCCTTCGCTGTGATAGTTGTCATGCTGTGTCTGACGGTATGAGAACGAGGCTCGCATAGGAGCTTATGAATGCGCTCTCGTGAGCACAATGCTTCTATGCAATGCAAACGCGAGTTCGTGTTCTCATTGCACCCCACTTGTAATACCAGTACACATTTGCGTGCACTGGTATTACAAAGTGGAGTGCAAATATCGCTTTTGCAGAAGCGATATTTTACGCTCAGTTTATAATCTGGCCCTAAGAATTTCCCCAGTTCTTTAACAATGTTCTTTGTTTAATTGCTTCTTACAGTTTGTTCTTTAGTCAAACTTTGAGTAATCAGAATTTCTTGCCATTGTCTCCCGTATCTTTTACTGAAAATAATATCAAATTAAATATTTTTGCGCAATCCTTCTACAGACTCATCCATGTTTTACGTTAGTGCTGGAGTCAACAGTACCATCAAGTCATCACTGGCTGTAGACGTGGTAGCTCTTTCTACTGGTTCAGTAATGTTACTATGATCTGACAAAAGAGAAGTACTATATCTTTATTGTGAGTATGACTACAGTACAGAACTGCCACTAGAGTCGCATAATGCTAATCCAATGCTTGCTCTTCTTTATTATAAGATAAGATCTCTGAGTTTGTTCAACTTCAACGGGGAAGTAGGTTCACCAAACATGACCAGTGCACTGCACTATTAATATAAAGGATTGAGGAGACAAACTGACGACTCCTTAAAGCTTTGTATCCCCCCGACTGTCTTCCAAAATGTCGTCAACAATATGTTTCACACCAGAGATTCAAGATTCCAACCAGTAGCACAATATGTAGACTTTTTATGTTAATAAATGGAATACCAGACTAAAGGTCCAGTTCTCTAAAGCTTTACATTCATGCAAGACTATCTAAAAAGATCCGCAACACTCTAAGGTTCTGAATGGGAAAGAGACACTCACATTACAATATAATGCTTGAAAAAAGTGTGCATTTTTTTTCCACACCAGCAATCTTTTTATAATTGGGTCCAACTCTAAGATGCAGAAACCTGCAGCCATAAATCTAGATAAAGCAGTGGCTTTTACAGTCCTGTGCAGGTGACTGAGAAGCTAATGGTTGTACTTGTTTGAACATGGAGGCTGATTTCTTACCCCGGTGAAAGATGTCTGTAGTAGGAAAGGAAAGTAACACAGACCGGACTGTTGCTGGCCCTTAGCTTATAGCTGAGGACATTAAAGAGGGGCAGATTTTTGTAGAAAAGGTTGCTGAATCTACAAGAAATCTCAGTATAGAGTGCAGCCTGCAAGCTTCACAGATTACATAGTACAAGTAACCCTTACAGAATGTGTCATATAGAGAACACCATCACAGCACTAGCTTGTAACTACAGACTTGCTTTGGTCAGCAGTGGAAGCCTTTAAACAACTACATCGATCAGCTGTGGGATTTACACAGTTTAGCTGCCACAGCTTTGTCAGGAGGTGAAGTTGGTCCAGCAAAGCCTGCAATTAATAATTACATGCCGCTGCATCTGGTCCAAGTAAGTCTTTTTTGCCAATGTCCTCAGTACCTCCTAAATCTAAAGCACCACAAGTATTTACAGCAAGTTAGCTGCAGCAGTTTGGATTGTGATTTGTACAAAGTCTAATTGTAGTTTGCATTTTTCTCTTTTACAGATGGCATTGCAGTTTTCAGAGAATGAGCTGTACAGGGGAGTTTCCAGGATATGTCTAAGGTTCTTTCACATTTGCTTCATACTGAGAATTTATATAAAAGTATTGGGTGCTCCCCTTTTAATCTCACTCCCCTGTGAAATTCTGTATTTCAGAAGAGCTTCCCCTGTGAGATCTGTGATTTCTCCTTAAATCTTTCATACTTGACATAGCAAGATGCGTCATTTGAAGGATCTCCTGGTCAGGATGGATGTCAATAGTTTGAGCATTACAGACACTCAGGGAAAGATGTTATGTAATACTTTACTTTATATTTTAATGGTTAACAAGGTTCATGTAATGCACTGAAATGGTATAACTGGGTTTGAACATTATATATGTGAAATACCTAACTTCAACTAATTCAGATAGCAAAAGACTCAGCACAAGAGAAGCAACTTATTTATGGACGAATTTGAAGATAAATCTGACATACAGAGAAAATACATATGTATCTCATTCAAATGCACATAAATAGATTACCTTATTTTCATGTGGACAGCAACAACTACTATGGGTTACGTTAGATCAATAACACCCCAATAACTCTAGACTACATTGTAACTGAAATAAGATTTTTAGATTTATTAAGTTTGGATGATGCAGGGACGTTAAAATTATTTTCAAAACTGACAGTTACCACCCACAAACAATAAAACATGGGATTATTATTTCACAGTTCTTAAGCACTATCTGTAACAATACCCATTCATTCCAACTAGAAGAATACAGTGCTAGAGAATTGTGCGACACTACACAAATAAATGAGAAATCCAAACTTCTTGGGACCGGAAACGTTTTGGAATTCGGAATACTTTGGATTTCAGAATATTTGAATCTGTAAAATGGGAGAAGGGAGGGGACAAAGCGCAAATATCAATATCTTATGTAATTTAGGCAATATTTACTTGTCTTTAGCACAGCTTATACATGTAACCTAAAGGAAGTTTTATATCATTTATAATTAATTTTACCTGTAATAATAATTATAATACAGGGGGACCAACTGGAATCTTTATCTTCCATGTCACAGGTATCTCTTATATGAAAATATAAGTTATGCTCACCTGATAAATTAATTTATTTCATGGTGGTGAGAGTCCATGATCCATTACTCCTGGAAATTATACTCCTAGCCACTAGTGGGAGGCAAAGATCCCAAATCTCCAAGAGCCATTGAAATCCCTCTCACCTTACTGAAACCTAATCTGATATAGCCAAGCCATACGAGAAAAGGGTAGGAAAAAGAACATAAGAGCAATATAAAAAAGAGAAAGGAAAAAAGAGGTGCATACTGGAACTGTTGCTAGAAGAAAAAAAAAACAACCAATGATAGAAAACAATGGGCAAGCGCTTGTGAACTTACCACCATGAAAGAAAGGTAAGCATAAATTATATTTTCTTTCATAAATGTGCTGAGAGTCCATGATCCATTACTTATGGGAACAAATATCCAAGCTGTGGAGTCCATGAGTAATCTGGGGGAGATCAGACTTAAATCTTTCCAAATATAATGGATTCATTATTTATATATATATATATATATATATATATATATATATATATATATATATATATATATATATATATATATATATATATATATATATATATATATATTTTCTTTTTTAATGAAGAAACATATATATAATATAATAATGCTGCCTGAATGACTTTCCTATCAACAGCTGCTTCAGAAGAAGTAAAAACATCAAAATTGAAGAATTTATAAAAAGTATGTAAGGAAGACCAAGTAGCTGCCTTGCAATTTTGATCAACGGAAAATTCATTTTTAAAGCTCTGACCACATCAAAATTATGGAGAAGACTTCCATTATAATTCTTCTGATTAGGGCAAAAAGAAGGAACAATAATCTCATGATTAAAGTTATCAGAAGAAACCACCTTTGGTAAAAGTCAAACTTAGTTCTTTCTCAAAACTGCCTTATTTTGATGAAAAAATAAGATAAGGAGACTCACAACAAAGAACACACAATTCAGAAACTCTTCTAGCAGATACAATTGCCAAAATAAACCAGAACTTCCAGGACAAAAGTTGAATATCTAAATCATGCATAGGTTCAAAAGAAGGAATCTGCAAAACCCTCAAAACCAAATTAAGACTCCAAGGAGGCGAAATTGGTTTAATCACAGGTTTAATCCTGACTAAGGCCTGAACAAAATTCTGAATATCAGTTAATTTGGCAATTTAGACAAAGACATACAGAGCAGAGATCTAATCCTTTAAAAGGGACATTCTAGTTGTTTTATCCCTCTTGTTTCACTCATCAAAAAGAAAACACAGCGTCTCCTTAATTAGTCATAGTGGTTACTTATAAATCACTGTTTTTCAGACACCGGTATCTTAAAGGGACACTAAACGCACATTTTATCTTTCATGATTCAGATAGAGCAGCAATTTTAAGCAATTTTCTAATTTACTTCCATTAGCAATTTGTCTTCGATTTCTTGGTATCTTTATTTAAAAAGTAGGAATGTAAGCAGCCAGCCTATTTTAGGTTCAGCACCATGGATAACACTTGTTTATTGGTGGCTGACATTTAGCCACCAATAAGCGAGCATAACCCAGGTTCTAAACCAAAAATGGTCCGACTCCCATGCTTTACATTCCTGCTTTTAAAATGAAGATAGCAAGAGAACAAAGAAACATTGATAATAGGAGTAAATTAGAAAGTTGCTTAAAATTGCTTCTTTATCTGAATCATTAAAGAAAAAAATTGGGTTTATTGTCCCTTGAAGAACTGTTTAAAACAAGTGTCCGGGAAGTGCAATAAAACATTTTTATGCGTGTTACACTGTTTGCTTCTGCGGTAAATAAGCAGAATGTTGTGTGTGCTGCTCAATAGCGCATTGCTATTTGCTCTCTTCACTTGACTGACACACTAGCAGAGCTGATATGCCGTTTGCTATTTCCTCTCTTCACTTGACTGACACACTAGCAGAGCTGAAATGCCGTTTGCTATTTCCTCTCTTCACTTGACTGACACACTAGCAGAGCTGATATGCCGTTTGCTATTTCCTCTCTTCACTTGACTGACACACTAGCAGAGCTGATATGCCGTTTGCTATTTCCTCTCTTCACTTGACTGACACACTAGCAGAGCTGATATGCCATTTGCTAGTTCCTCTCTTCACTTGACTGACACACTAGCAGAGCTGATATGCCGTTTGCTATTTGCTCTCTTCACTTGACTGACACACTAGCAGAGCTGATATGCCATTTGCTAGTTCCTCTCTTCACTTGACGAACACACTAGCAGAGCTGATATGCCATTTGCTAGTTCCTCTCTTCACTTGACTGACACACTAGCAGAGCTGATATGCCATTTGCTAGTTCCTCTCTTCACTTGACGAACACACTAGCAGAGCTGATATGCCATTTGCTAGTTCCTCTCTTCACTTGACTGACACACTAGCAGAGCTGATATGCCGTTTGCTATTTGCTCTCTTCACTTGACTGACACACTAGCAGAGCTGATATGCCGTTTGCTATTTCCTCTCTTCACTTGACTGACACACTAGCAGAGCTGATATTCCATTTGCTAGTTCCTCTCTTCACTTGACTGACACACTAGCAGAGCTGATATGCCGTTTGCTATTTCCTCTCTTCACTTGACTGACACACTAGCAGAGCTGATATGCCGTTTGATAGTTCCTCTCTTCACTTGACTGACACACTAGCAGAGCTGATATGCCGTTTGCTATTTCCTCTCTTCACTTGACTGACACACTAGCAGAGCTGATATGCCGTTTGCTAGTTCCTCTCTTCACTTGACTGACACACTAGCAGAGCTGATATGCCGTTTGCTAGTTCCTCTCTTCACTTGACTGACACACTAGCAGAGCTGATATGCCATTTGCTAGTTCCTCTCTTCACTTGACTGACACACTAGCAGAGCTGATATGCCATTTGCTAGTTCCTCTCTTCACTTGACTGACACACTAGCAGAGCTGATATGCCGTTTGCTATTTCCTATCTTCACTTGACTGACACACTAGCAGAGCTGATATGCCGTTTGCTATTTGCTCTCTTCACTTGACTGACACACTAGCAAAGCTGAAATGCCGTTTGCTATTTCCTCTCTTCACTTGACTGACACACTAGCAGAGCTGATATGCCATTTGCTAGTTCCTCTCTTCACTTGACTGACACACTAGCAGAGCTGATATGCCGTTTGCTATTTCCTCTCTTCACTTGACTGACACACTAGCAGAGCTGATATGCCGTTTGCTATTTCCTCTCTTCACTTGACTGACACACTAGCAGAGCTGATATGCCGTTTGCTATTTCCTCTCTTCACTTGACTGACACACTAGCAGAGCTGATATGCCGTTTGCTATTTGCTCTCTTCACTTGACTGACACACTAGCAGAGCTGATATGCCGTTTGCTATTTCCTCTCTTCACTTGACTGACACACTAGCAGAGCTGATATGCCGTTTGCTATTTGCTCTCTTCACTTGACTGACACACTAGCAGAGCTGATATGCCGTTTGCTATTTCCTCTCTTCACTTGACTGACACACTAGCAGAGCTGATATGCCGTGTTACGGTACCAACAGTGTACCAAGGGTTAATACCAGATGAACAATGTCCTGCATACAGAATCAGCACTTCACAACCTTGATCAGTTTCCCTGCAAACATGAGACCAAGCTCCACATTTCAGGTTTAAAACAGAATATCTACTTTATTTGAAGGCAGCACACAGATTTATACACCCTGGCTTCAGGTTACAGAGGGCATTGGTTAAACAGTAAAGCAAACATATGAACAATGCATCAAACCTCTAACAATTGTCTATTCACAGGTAAAACAAATTAACATATTAAGTACTCAGACAATCTGATGTTGGGCAGTCTAGTTAACATAATCACACAAAACAATATCAGTTTACTTAGACAGACTCCTGAGACACAATCAGATCTTAAACATACATAGAATACATCTTATTACAGAATATAGGAACAGTTCTTATTAGCTATAAAGTCTTTTATGCCCACTTGGTTTATAGAGTCACAATTGCTCCCAAAAGGTGCACTCACACCCTGTACCCATCCTGTATTTATGGATACAGGGTGACATAGACATAAGACAGAGTTATGAAAGTACATGGGGTGTCCAGCATATAAAATTCCATATTTCCATGCAGTCTCTGGGTATCCTTAAGCCCATGTACCTCCAGCCCAAAGAATGTTCCATAACAGGCCCTCCAATGTACAGTGGCAAGATTGGTTTCGTCACATCTCTCCCCTTTTCCAAACAGACTAACAGGGTATCTGACCTCCTGCCGGTCAGTGCCCTGGTTAGTCCAGCAACCCACCCATAAAACACAATTAGTAGTACAGCCCATCCACAATAAATGTTTACTACACCTGAGTACGGGGAAAACTTGTCCATGTCCAGGTGCCTCACCACAGCTGTGTGGGGGACTGGTACGCTGAATTGGTGGGTTGCGAGGTGGGCAGAGACCAGCTGTACTCTGCCCGGGTGCCAGCACTACCTTGGAAGTAGCCTGGTGGGAGCCTGGTTGCTGGAGGGGGAGACCGACTGTCTCCCCTTTGGATACATAGCTGTGCTGCTGGAGGGGGAGACCGATCATCTCCCCTTTGGCTAAACAGCCCTGTTGCTGGGGGACAGGACCAGCTGTCCCTACCCCCTGTGCTGTAAGGGCAGAGACCACGGTCCCATCCGCACAGTTGTGGGGCTTACTGTCTCCCCCTGATGCGTTAAGCTGCCACTGGGGAATGGAGTCTGGGCTCCCAATTCCCTGTATATCACTCTGCTGCTGGGGGACAGGACCAACTGTCTCTGCCCCCTGTAACTCAGCCTGCCGCTGGGGAATGGAGTCTGGGCTCCCAATTCCCTGCAGGACCGGTGGAGAGACCTCGGTCCCATCTCCACCGGCCACCTGGGGTCCTTCCCAGTAAATCTCCACAATATCTTCCCAGCTGAATGGGTCTGGATCTGGGTCTTTCACCTTGCTGTCCTGCTGATCCTTCCCAATGGAGTGGAAGAGATCTCGGTAGTCCTGCTCCAGTTCCCACTCCAGGGCTGCTAAGTGAGCCAGGTCTGGCTCTACTTCATGGGGGTCAGCCCAGTCATGCCTAGCCTCCCTCTCATAGAAAATGTCCTGAAGTCTGGTCTGCGCAGGGCTCCCAAAGTCAGGCTCTGCAAAGGACTCCCATAACAAGCCAGGACCATCAAACTCCTCTCCCTCTGCTTTGTCATGCTCAGCTGTCCAGGGTATATACTGTGCCATATACCACCAGAGCGCCTGGTAGGCATCCTCCAGCCATAGCTCCTGCCATACCCGGTGCTCTAGTGCCTTCACCCATTCCTCCAGGGACTGCTCTCCCAGGAAGGGCATCCGCAGGGCCACTTGCTTCTGCAACCGCTGCTCTTCACTGGGGAGACTCTTACCCTGCTGGTATTGTACATTATCCAGGGCCTGGTACCAGATGCCTTTCCTTAATGCATCCCGGCAATCCAGGTCCTCCTCCTCATATAACACCGCTGGTTCCATTCTGTTGCTTTTAGGGTCGCTGTACTGGGACATGCGTTGCCCCCAACTTGTAAATCCACGGAATGGTGTCTCCTGTAGCTGTCCTTCTGGCTGTAGGATCAATCCCGTCGCTTGCCACCAATGTTACGGTACCAACAGTGTACCAAGGGTTAATACCAGATGAACAATGTCCTGCATACAGAATCAGCACTTCACAACCTTGATCAGTTTCCCTGCAAACATGAGACCAAGCTCCACATTTCAGGTTTAAAACAGAATATCTACTTTATTTGAAGGCAGCACACAGATTTATACACCCTGGCTTCAGGTTACAGAGGGCATTGGTTAAACAGTAAAGCAAACATATGAACAATGCATCAAACCTCTAACAATTGTCTATTCACAGGTAAAACAAATTAACATATTAAGTACTCAGACAATCTGATGTTGGGCAGTCTAGTTAACATAATCACACAAAACACAATCAGTTTACCTAGACAGACTCCTGAGACACAATCAGATCTTAAACATACATAGAATACATCTTATTACAGAATATAGGAACAGTTCTTATTAGCTATAAAGTCTTTTATGCCCACTTGGTTTATAGAGTCACAATTGCTCCCAAAAGGTGCACTCACACCCTGTACCCATCCTGTATTTATGGATACAGGGTGACATAGACATAAGACAGAGTTATGAAAGTACATGGGGTGTCCAGCATATAAAATTCCATATTTCCATGCAGTCTCTGGGTATCCTTAAGCCCATGTACCTCCAGCCCAAAGAATGTTCCATAACAGGCCCTCCAATGTACAGTGGCAAGATTGGTTTCGTCACATGCCGTTTGCTAGTTCCTTTCTTCACTTGACTGACACACTAGCAGAGCTGATATGCCGTTTGCTATTTCCTCTCTTCACTTGACTGACACACTAGCAGAGCTGATATGCCATTTGCTAGTTCCTCTCTTCACTTGACTGACACACTAGCAGAGCTGATATGCCGTTTGCTATTTCCTCTCTTCACTTGACTGACACACTAGCAGAGCTGATATGCCGTTTGCTATTTCCTCTCTTCACTTGACTGACACACTAGCAGAGCTGATATGCCGTTTGCTATTTGATAACAGTTTCTCTGCTAGCTGCCAGTCAGTATTGTAAGAGTTAATATGCGCACGCTCCCATGTCTAATCAGCAAGTCAATGCTGATTGGACAGGGATCACAGAAAAAAAAAAGAATCAACAGTGAAAGGGACTATTTTTCATACGTTTAGGTTAGTTTTTATTGTCTAATATAATTTAGTTTTTTTTTTTTAAAAATCCCCATCTAAAATGTATTATGTTGTAAAGGAAAGATAATATATTCAAGGCGTAAGAGGCTTATTATTATGGACCTTTAAGGTACTAGCAGATAAACTCTTATCCAAACTATACTAAATGAATTAAAGAATTCTAAAAGAGTGCCAACTGAACCCATGTTCTGTACACCATAAAATAAAAACCTTCCAAACCTTGTGATAAATATTTCTTGTCGTAAGTTTACGGGCCTATACTTGATGAAACGGCCAGGAGCTTGTGGCCGAGAAACGCGTTTTAAGCTTGTTACAATTAAACATATTTTGGTTTTAAAAGTATATACTTTGTTACGGCTCATATCTTAACTGTCTCCCCCAGTCACTGTGGGTCAGCTTTTAAACTTACAGCCGTCTTTTTATTGCGGACTGTTCCGCTTGCTCCAGACACCAAGGGGTATTCGTTGCTGACATTGAAGATCTCCTGTATACCACGTAGGAGAGTCCACGGCTGTATTTCTGAACAGTTTGGAGGATCCGCTATTCAGCGTACTGACTACTGTTGAACGTCAGCCCGCACATTCGCACTTCTTTTCATAAGAGTGCCAGTCCTTTTGTGAGTATATCTCTATCTACTTCCAGTATAACTTTGCATTCTGAAGTTTGTCTGCACTATGAGGCGCTGTCTTTTTTCCTCCTTCCTAAACCAAAGTATCAATGAAAAAATCAGAAAAAACCCTTTGTCTTAAAACTATACATTCAATTTCCAAGCCATCAAGTTGAGAGATTTTAGATCCTGATGAAAGAATGGAGACAGAAGGTTGTGAGTCAGAAGAAGAGTCCACGAATGACAACTGGACATCTGTACCAGATCTGCAAGGCCTGGCTGGAGTAATCAGAATTACTGAGAAGACCTCCTGCTTGATTGTGGTTATTACCCTTGGTAACAGTATAAGAGGAGGAAAAACCAAGAAGCTACTAGAGTCTGCCTGAGAATCTCTGAATCTCGCAAAGTATCTGAGGAGTTTGTTGTTCAGATGTAAAGCCATCATATCTACTTCCAGAAGACTCCACAAGTCTGCAATCTGACTGAAAACTTCCAGATGAAGGCACCATTCCCTCAGATGAAGGGATTGAAAACTAAAGTCTGCTTCCTAATTGCTCACCCCTGAAATATAAACTGCAGACATTATGCAGGGATTTCTTTCTGCCAAAGTCAGAATTAGTGAAACCTCCCTCATAGCCAGGGAACTGTGAGTTGATGATTGATGCAAGCCACTGCTGTTAGATTGTCTAACTGGAAACACAGATAAGTCTCTCTTCAAGAGAGGCCAAAACTGAAAGGCCTTGAAAACTGCATGGAGCTCCAAAATATTTATGGACAACTTTGCCATTTGAAGGACCCAAACTCCCAGTGCTCTTTGGGACCCCTAGGCTGCACCCCAGCTGGAAAGACTTGCATCTGTTAACATCACCATCCGATTTGAAAGAACAAAGGATGCCCCAGAACAATGGATTAATGATTGATCCCCCAGGAATGGGATTGTCTTGTTTTGGCATCCAAAATAATCCTTTTCAGCAATCTGAGTATAATCTCTGCACAACTGACGGAGCATACAAAGCTGCAGAGGCCTCATGTGAAACTGAGCAAATGGAATTGCTACAGAAGGAGAAGGAACTGATTGAAGATTAACACAAGCTGAGAGTAACTTTAACCTTCTCTGTTCTGTCAAAGACAGAGTCATGGAGACCGAGTCTATAGAGAACGCTTTGGAAAATTTAGATTCCAACCATGCTCTTGAAGAAACAACTAAGTTTGTTGGTATGAGATACTGCTAAATGTAAAGATAGAGCCTGTATCAGGATATTGTGCAGATGAGGAAGCACTGACATACCTTGTGCTCTTATCACTGATAAGAGAGTTCCCAGAACCTTTGATTCCGGGAGCGGTAGCCAGACCAAACAAAAGAGCGACAATTTGAAAATGCTTGTCCAGAAAAGCAAGTCATGAAGACAGCATCCTTGATATCTATAGAGAACATTAATTGTCCCTGTTGAACAAGAGGAAGGATAGTTTGAATGGTCTCCATCTTGAAAGAAGGAACTCTGAGAAACGTGTTTAAGGTTTTCAAATCCATAACAGGTCTGTAAGTCCCTTCCTTCTTGGGAACAATACAGATGTTTGAGTAAAAACCCTGAACCTGTTCCAATTCCAGAACTGGAACTATTACACCCATAGACTCCAGATCTAAAATCGACTGAAAAAAAGCTTTTGCCTTTACAGAATTTGTGGAACATGAGACAGAAAAAACCTTCTCCTAGGAGGCCTTGATCTTAAAACTATTCTGTAACCTTGGGTAGCAATGCTCAGAACAGAAGGATCTTGAACATAATGAAACCAAGCTCCCTAAAACGGTGTAATCTTCCCCTTACAATAAGCTCTGGGTCGGGGGTCACACCTTCATTCAGACTTACTTACAATCAATGGTCGGTCCACAGCACATTGATAAAAGTTCACTTTATTAGAACAGTATAAAACAAAAACAGTGACGTTTCAGGGTTGCCCCCTTAATCATACAAATTGTGCAAACTTTTACTTACAACTTTTAAAAGTATTTTTGGGGCCAGAAGTTCCATTTCCTATCATCTGCTGCTATCTACTTTGCCTTTATTTATTTAGACCAAATTAAAAACCATGCACAAATATTATCAAATGCATACAATACAGGATGCTTGCTCTATTTTACAATGCAATTTACCTTGGATACTAAAACTAATAATTAATTATTTTAGAAAAATACAGTTAGATCATAATCTTAGGTTTAAGGGTTTCCAATCCACTTCTTTGTGGCCCTACTTGATCAATGATCTGCCACCTTAGCTGGCTTATATTATGTCCCTCATTAATAAAATGGTCTGAAAGGGGTGCAGCTACATTACCGGACCTGATGTTGGACCTGTGCTGGCTCATTCTCTCTCTTACCTTCCTAGTGATCTCACCTAAGTAAATAAGAGAACATGGGCATTTGATTAGATAAATAACAAATTTTGATTCGCATGTGAAAAAATTGTTAATTGTATATTTTTTGCCGTTATAAGAATGGGTAAAAGCAATCACCTTTGATAATGGAGCTACAGCTCATACAGCTCAGGCAGGGGTAACGACCTGTTTTCTTTCTATCAATGTATGTTTGTTCTGCTTATTGCTTGGGTCCAATATCTGTGCTCACTAGGTGATCCCTTCAATTCTTAACCCTTCTGTGAGGTAAGAGGGGAGGGATTTTAAATTCAAGGATCTCTTCATGACAATCTCGCAATATACTCCAATGTTTACTATTTTTTGGATCCTCTGACTATGAGGGTTAAATTGAGTTACAAATACCATACGTTTGGTGTCCTCTTTTTTAATTTGAGTTATATTTATCTAAAATAATTATAAGTTTTAGTATCCAAGGTAAATTGCATTGTAAAATAGAGCAAGCATCCTGTATTGTATGCATTTGATAATATTTGTGCATGGTTTTTAATTTGGTCTAAATAAATAAAAGCGAAAGGGATTTTATATTGCAAGGTATTAGGATACATTGTTTGTATAACTGCATTTACTAAAATAAACCAGTATATGGCATCAGATGATAGGAAATGGAACTTCTGGTGCCAAAATACCTTTAAAAGTTGTAAGTAAAAGTTTGCACAAATTGTATGATTAAGGGGGCAACCCTGAAACGTCACTGTTTTCGTTTTATACTGTTCTAATAAAGTGAACTTTTATCAATGTGCTGTGGACCGACTATTGATTGTAACTTGCTCTTTGGGGAGTTTGGCAGCTACCCCCAGGTCTTTAGGAGCACAATCCACTTGGAGCTGTATCACTTGGAGTTTATACACTTCATTCAGACTTGTTATTGTTAACAGGATTTTTGGACTGTTTAGATCAGTTAGAATTAGGGTTTGGCTTCAAGGAGAACCTGGAAGAACCAGGCTTTTGTGAAGAGATAGAGGACGGTTTTTAGATTGATAAAAAGAACAATGGTTAGAAGCCCTGGATTTACTTTTAGACTAAAGAACAAAGGCACATTCCCCCCCCCAGTCACCATAGAAATATGTCATCCAAGCCAGACCCAGACAATACTTTTCCTTTAAAAGGAAGAGACAGTAGTCTAGATTTAGAAACCATCTAAGCAGACCATGATTTCAACCATAAGGCCCTTCTAGTCAAAACTACCAGAGCCATATTCTTAGCATTGATCTTAGCATTAAACCATTAGCGGTTTCTAAGAGTTTCAATTGATTAGAAAACTAAACACAATTAGATTCCTCAGAAAGTTGCTCAGATAAACCCTTACACCAAAAGATATAGGCTGCTGCATCAAAAGCAATAGCTATTATTGGCCTAAAAAGAACCTGCTTGCAAAAAAAGACTCCATAGGCTCTCTAAAAGAGGTTCTATCTGCCAGAGGAATAGTAGTACGTTTGACCAAAGTAGAAATAGCCCCATCTACTTTATCAATAGTTTACCAAAGCTCTAAATTAGACCACTCTTTAGTAATTATCTAAGAGATTGCGATAACAACTGGGAATACTTCATGGGGACTTAACAGAGGATTTAAAAATGAAATCCAACTGTTTAACAGGCACAGACTCATCATCGGGAACTATAGAATCCTGAACCCCTAAAGTACATAACAAAGGTGTTCAAGCTTAAAGAAAAAGATTCAGTTTCCTGATCAGAGTAATCTGAAAATGCTTATTTAATCTTTTGTTTTATTTATGAAATTCATAGAGTTTAAATGTAAAAAAATATTTTTTTCTTTAGATTTCCAATTGCTTATTTCTATAAAAAAAAAAAAAACTCAGTGACTTATTCTCCCCATCTGCTTATTTTAGAAAGGTTATCTAAAGCAATTACTGGTCCATAATAGGCTTTACAAAAGAGCTTACAAAAACACTGACATGAATTTGTTTACAACCTTGTTTATGAAATTTTTAAATAAAAATATGGGGGGGGTTTCCACACTTTTTGTTGTAGATTTCTAACATATGTTAAATACATGAAAAATCCTATATAATAAAAGGCTAAGTCTGAAGCTGTCATGCGCAGTAGACACTGCGCAAAAGGACAAGCTTGGCCTTAATCCAACTGACCTCATCTGGCATCTGGCGTGGAGTGGGCATGGCCGAGTGTGACGGCGTGGCCGTGAGAGACAGAGAGCTCTAAAGAGGGGGGTATAGAGACAGCAAAAGAGAGGGGGAGAGAGCAAAAGAGGGGCATAGAGAGAGCAAAACAGAGTGAGCAAAAGAGAGGGGGAGAGGGCAAAAGAGAGAGGGGAGAGAGAGAGCAGAAGAGGGGGAGAGAGAGAGAGCAAAAGAAAGAGGGGAGAGAGAGAACAGAAGAGGGGGAGAGAGAGAGAGCAAATGAGAGGGGAGAGAGAGCAAAAGAGGGGGGATAAAGCAAAAGAAAGGGGAGAGAGAAAAATAGAGAGGGGAGAGAGTAAAAAGAGAGGAGAGAGAGAGCAAAATAGAGGGAGAGAGAGCAAAAGAGAGGGAGAGAGAGAGAGAGAGAGAGCAAAAGAGAGTGGAGAGAGAGAAAAAGAGAGAGAGGGAGAGCAAAAGAGAGGGGGAGAGAGAGAAAAAGAGAGTGGAGAGAGAGAGAAAAAGAGAGAGAGAGAGAAAAAGAGAGGGGGAAGAGAGAGAACAAAAGAGAGGGAGAAGAGAGAGAGCAAAAGAGAGGGAAAAGAGAGAGAGCAAAAGAGATGGGGGAGAGAAAGAGCAAAAGAGGTGGGATAGAGAGAGCAAAAGAGAGGGGGGATAGAGAGCAAAAGAGAGGGGGGAGAGTAAAAGAGAGAGAGAGCACAAAAGAGAGGGGGGGGAGAGAGCACAAAAGAGAGAGAGAGATACAGCAAAAGAGAGAGGGGAGAGAGAGCGAGCAAAAGAAAGGGGAGAGAGTAAAAGAGAGAGGGGAGAGAGAGCAAAAGAGAGGGGGAGAGAGAGCAAAAGAGAGGGGGAGAGAGAGCAAAAGAGAGGGGGAGAGAGCGCAAAAGAGAGGGGAGAGAGAGCAAAAGAAAGGGGAGAGAGTGAGCAAAAGAGAGGGAGAGAGAGAGCAAAAGAGAGAGGGGAGAGAGAGGGGGAGAGAGCACAAAAAAGAGGGGGAGAGAGCAAAAGAGAGGGAGAGAGAGAGAGCAAAAGAGGGAGAGAGAGAGCAAAAGAGAGAGAGAGAGAGCAAAAGAGAGAAAGAGAGAGAGCAAAAGAGAGAGAGCAAAAGGGAGGGGGAGAGAGCGCAAAAGAGAGGGGGAGAGAGAGAGCAAAAAAGAGGGGGAGAGAGAGAGCAAAAAAGTGGGAGAGAGAGAGAGCAAAAGAGGGAGAGAGAGAGAAAAAGAGAGGGAGAAGAGAGAGCAAAAGAGAGGGAGAGAGAGAGCAAAAGAGAGGAAGATGAGAGAGAACAAAAGATAGGGAGAAGAGAGAGAGCAAAAGAGAGGGAGAAGAGAGAGAGCAAAAGAGAGGGGGGAGAGAGAGAGTAAAAGAAAGAGGAGAGAGTAAAAGAGAGAGCGTGCAAAAGAGAGGGGGGGAGAGAGAGCAAAAGAGAGAGATACAGCAAAAGAGAGGGGGGGGGAGAACAAAAGAGAGGGGAGAGAGCAAAAGAGGGAGAGAGAGAGAGCAAAAGAGAGGGGGGGAGAGAGAGAGAGAGCAAAGGAGAGTGGAGAGAGAGAAAAAGAGAGAGAGGGAGAGCAAAAGAGAGGGGGAGAGAGAGAGAGCAAAAGAGGGGGAGAGAGAGAGAAAAATAGAGGAGAGAGAGAAAAAGAGAGAGAGGGGGGGGGAGAGAACAAAAGAGAGGGAGAAGAGAGAGAGCAAAAGAGAGGGAAAAGAGAGAGAGCAAAAGAGATGGGGGAGAGAGCAAAATAGGTGGGATAGAGAGAGCAAAAGAGAGGGGGAAAGAGAGCAAAAGAAAGGGGAGAGAGTAAAAAGAGAGGAGAGAGAGCAAAAGAGAGGGAGAGAGAGCAAAAGAGAGGGAGAGAGAGGGAGAGCAAAAGAGAGTGGAGAGAGAGAGAAAAAGAGAGAGAGGGAGAGCAAAAGAGAGGGGGAGAAAGAGCAAAAGAGAGTGGAGAGAGAGAGAAAAAGAGAGAGAGAAAAAGAGAGGGGGAAGAGAGAGAACAAAAGAGAGGGAGAAGAGAGAGAGCAAAAGAGATGGGGGAGAGAAAGAGCAAAAGAGGTGGGATAGAGAGAGCAAAAGAGAGGGGGGAGAGAGAGCAAAAGAGAGGGGGAGAGTAAAAGAGAGAGAGAGCACAAAAGAGAGGGGGGGAGAGAGCACAAAAGAGAGGGAGAGATACAGCAAAAGAGAGAGGGGAGAGAGAGCAAAAGAAAGGGGAGAGAGTAAAAGAGAGAGGGGAGAGAGAGAAAAAGAGAGGGGGAGAGAGAGCAAAAGAGAGGGGGAGAGAGAGCAAAAGAGAGGGGGAGAGAGCACAAAAGAGAGGGGAGAGAGAGAGAGCAAAAGAAAGGGGAGAGAGTGAGCAAAAGAGAGGGAAAGAGAGAGAGAGCAAAAGAGAGAGGGGAGAGAGAGGGGGAGAGAGCGCAAAAAAGAGGGGGAGAGAGAGCAAAAGAGAGGGAGAGAGAGAGAGCAAAAGAGGGAGAGAGAGAGCAAAAGAGAGAGAGAGAGAGCAAAAGAGAGAAAGAGAGAGAGCAAAAGAGAGAGAGAGCAAAAGGGAGGGGGAGAGAGCGCAAAAGAGAGGGGGAGAGAGAGAGCAAAAAAAAGGGGGAGAGAGAGAGCAAAAAAGTGGGAGAGAGAGAGAGCAAAGGAGGGAGAGAGAGAGCAAAAGAGAGGGAGAGAGAGAGCAAAAGAGAGGGAGATGAGAGAGAACAAAAGATAGGGAGAAGAGAGAGAGCAAAAGAGAGGGAGAAGAGAGAGAGCAAAAGAGAGGGGGGAGAGAGAGAGTAAAAGAAAGGGGAGAGAGTAAAAGAGAGAGCGTGCAAAAGAGAGGGGGAGAGAGAGCAAAAGAGAGAGATACAGCAAAAGAGAGGGGGAGAGAACAAAAGAGAGGGGAGAGAGCAAAAGAGGGAGAGAGAGAGAGCAAAAGAAAGGGGGGAGAGAGAGAGCAAAGGAGAGTGGAGAGAGAGAAAAAGAGAGAGAGGGAGAGCAAAAGAGAGGGGGAGAGAGAGAGCAAAAGAGGGGGAGAGAGAGAGAAAAAGAGAGGAGAGAGAGAGAGAGAGAGAGAGAGAGGGGGGGGGGAGAGAACAAAAGAGAGGGAGAAGAGAGAGAGCAAAAGAGAGGGAAAAGAGAGAGAGCAAAAGAGATGGGGGAGAGAGCAAAAGAGGTGGGATAGAGAGAGCAAAAGAGAGGGGGGAAAGAGAGCAAAAGAAAGGGGAGAGAGTAAAAGAGAGAGAGCGCGTAAAAGAGAGGGGGAGAGAGAGCAAAAGAGAGGGAGAGATACAGCAAAAGAAAGGGGAGAGAGTAAAAGAGAGAGGGGAGAGAGAAAAAGAGAGAGGGGAGAGAGCACAAAAGAGAGGGGGAGAGAGTGCAAAAAAGAGGGGGAGAGAAAGCAAAAGAGAGAGAGAGAGCAGAAGAGGGAGAGAGAGAGCAAAAAAGAGGGAGAGAGAGCAAAAGAGAGAGGGGAGAGAGAGGGGGAGAGAGCGCAAAAAAAAGAGGGGGAGAGAGAGCAAAAGAGGGAGAGAGAGAGCAAAAGAGAGAGAGAGTAAAAGAGAGAGAGAGCAAAAGAGAGAAAGAGAGAGAGCAAAAGAGAGAGAGAGCAAAAGGGAGGGGGAGAGAGCACAAAAGAGAGGGGGAGAGAGCGCAAAAGAGAGGGGGAGAGAGTGCAAAAGAGAGGGGGAGAGAGAGAGCAAAAAAGAGGGGGAGAGAGAGAGCAAAAAAGAGGGGGAGAGAGAGAGCAAAAAAGTGGGAGAGAGAGAGAGCAAAAGAGGGAGAGAGAGAGAAAAAGAGAGGGAGAGAGAGAGCAAAAGAGAGGGAGAGAGAGAGCAAAAGAGAGGGAGATGAGAGAGAACAAAAGATAGGGAGAAGAGAGAGAGCAAAAGAGAGGGAGAAGAGAGAGAGCAAAAGAGAGGGGGGAGAGAGAGAGTAAAAGAAAGGGGAGAGAGTAAAAGAGAGAGCGTGCAAAAGAGAGGGGGAGAGAGAGCAAAAGAGAGAGATACAGCAAAAGAGAGGGGGAGAGAACAAAAGAGAGGGGAGAGAGCAAAAGAGGGAGAGAGAGAGAGCAAAAGAGAGGGGGGAGAGAGAGAGCAAAGGAGAGTGGAGAGAGAGAAAAAGAGAGAGAGGGAGAGCAAAAGAGAGGGGGAGAGAGAGAGCAAAAGAGGGGGAGAGAGTGCAAAAAGAGAGGGGGAGAGAGAGAGCGCGAAAGAGAGGGGAGAGAGAACAAAAGAGAGGGAGAAGAGAGAGAGCAAAAG